>NC_135775.1:24391071-24411893 GCF_028453695.1 Augochlora pura | reverse complement strand
CCGAGGATCGACGCATCCTCCCGAAAAGCGATCCGCAGAGTTCCACGGATCCGTCGGCCGGCGCTCGAGAGAAAACAAACAATGGATCGGCAGCTGTCGATCCGTGGCCGCGCAGGTGAGAGAGCCTGCTTCTAACCTGTTGTCTCGCGGCGTTGACGTTGTTCCTTTGTAATTACGACGCTTTTGTGCGTTGTCGCAATTGGTAAGTGGCGACAACGACATCGGCGACGACAACAACGAATAGACAAGGCGAAGATTGCGCAACGAAAAAACTTCGATATCGTCGACCTGGATATCGAATCGACGAGACAGAGAGCATCCGAGATGCACCCGGGGAAAAACTCGTGAAAGCCGGCTGCTGCTGCTGGTCCGTGGAAAACGAGACGAAGTGCTCGCGCGAGCAGCCGGAAGATTTATGGAACGAGGGAACTTCCGGAACGCGCGATTAAGGGGAAATTAAAGTTCCGAGTGGAAAAGGAGAACCGCTGCCGCGCACCGACCAGTCCATAAGCCGGAGAGGATCTAGCGGCTGTGCGCGCGCGGACTGTAGCGAAATAATGTACAGTGCCGTACAAAACGGCGCGGCTGCCGTGGGGAGGGGGGCGAGGAGCGCGGGGACGGCTGTACACGGAACACCGTGGCGTTCTCTCGCTCTGTCACCCTCTCTCTCTGACTCTCTCACTCTCTGGTTCACTAATTCTCTGTCTCTCTCACTCTCTGGCTCACTCATACTCTTTCTCTCACTCTCCGTCTCTCTCGCCCTGTCTCTCTCTCTCTTCCCAGTCTCTCTCTCGACCGTCAGGGTGACAATGGTGTGCAAAGGAGATTAACAAACAGAATAAGCTAACGCATAATCGCATTATTTCTGGCTAAGCCGCATTTAAATTAGATAGAAATTCCATTTAACGAAACAATGCCGGGATGATGATGAGTCACTGCCGCCATACGAGTCGAAATAGACGGCCAACCACCCCCGCGCAGCCCCGCGCCGACTGTTTCTGATATTCCTTATTACGCGAACTGACTTCCACGAGATAATCGCGGCGAACGCGTCGAAATCCCGACGGAGACGCATCGCGATCTTATAGGGCCTGTCGCTGTAACATTGATCCGTCCGTAAACTACCCCCCTTTGGTTTTGGAAAGTCTCGTAAATAATTAGCTTTGTCTGCGAATATTTCTGTGATGTTTAATTGTTTGTTTAGGGGTGCGATGTTTTTTGATTAGGGTAAATAGATTAATGTTTTAACCCTTTGCAGTGTAATATGGTAGTTTCGTTACGAAGATATTTTGTATATTATTACTATTTATATATTATTATATATATATATTATCAAGGTGTGTGAAAGATGTCACAGAGCAAAGGGGTGGAATCTTTTATCTTCGGTTAAGGAAGAATGATTGATAATAATTGTAATAATATTTTTAGTAGCATTGCAGTTCTTTCTGTATCTATTTTTACTATATAATAATAATATCGTCTTCATATAATCAATAAATAATTCTAAAACTTCTATTTCTCCAATTTCGAATCACCAACCCCTAATAATGGAAAATCTCACGAGGACAGCTACAAAAAAAAAAATTGAAAACCAGTCACAACATCGCGTAAAAGACAACAGGAAGCCATCACCTCGAAACAAAAAAATTTTCGGTGCACCCTAAGCAGTGGCAAGGGTGCCGGTGTCCTCGACGAAAAAAAAGAAAAAGAGGGAAAAAAAGAAAAGCGAACGACCATCGTGCCCGCCCACGTGACGACGGCCATGCTCGTGACGTAACCATGACGTCAGTGGACCGATGGCGTGCTCGGCACGCTCCGTCGGCCGCGCGGAGAAAATCGTAAACGTGTCTCTATTTTCAATCGACGCACAATCGGATTTACAGAGAGGAAACCCTGTGCACCGTGAAAACCCGGCCGAGATTGAAAGGAACTCGTTTCCAACTGGCGCATCCGGTCTGCCCCTATTCTAATCGGGAACAGCTACTACCCTGGCCGGGCTAAGAGATAACTAAGAGACCCTCTTCTCCTGCGGACTCGCTCCTCTCGTCCTTTCCAAACGTTGCATCTTTTCATTTCGCAAAACCTCGGATCAACTTTTATTCGAAGTTTGTTCAAAGGCTGGCCACGACTTAGAATCATGGGAAATTTAATTGAGGTTAGTGGGCTAAAGTTATTAATTTTTAAACGACAGGGTTCCCTTTCAACCCTTGAGCAGAATTTTTGGAAATGAAGAAGTTGTTGTTTGAATTTATTTTCTGGGTGGAGAATAATTGATTGGGTGCTACGAGGGTTATTGTTTTGGAGTTTGGGACTTTATTTCAACCCTTTTCAGTAGGGTTAGTTATAATTTCAAAATTAGTTGGAATAGTTAATAGCGTTCCAATGAGAATTTCTAATTATCATAGAAATTTTTCTCGGTACTATTTTATTTTTAATCCTCAATACACAATTTTTCAACTTAGACATCGAAATATTTTCTATTAAATATGAAGGGTTAGACTAACCAACTCTAGCTAATTACAACACACTATCTGAAACCAATCAACGAGAATTTACAAGTTTCTCAGCCTAGACGAAGAACCATTTTCCACTAAACAGAATTCCCACCTTCGAACAATTACGTGCACATTCCACAGCACAATTCCTCAACCCAGATAACAAACCACTTTCTAGTAAACAACAAGAACCAACAGCATATACCAGCCAGCCAAGAGACACCAACCAACGACGATTTTCTTCACCAAACAAAAATTCCCCCCTCCACTCTCATGGTACACACTTAACCTAGCCAATGTAGCTACCTCCGGAACAATAAGAATTAGTAACCAGTTAACCGCCTAACCGCACAACGACCGAGTATTCTCACGGCGAAACAAAACTTTCCATCGTCAACCCCCCGCGCGGCACGATTTTCCAGAACAAGAAACTCTCTTTCCCCGAACCTTTCAAAATTAGAAACCAGCAAATTAACTACAAATCACCGACGAGGCATCACTGCTTAAAAAATGTCCACGTTCGTCGAAGTGGAGGACAATTTTCACGAGGCAGATAATTCAAGCGATCTCCAGACAATTCAACCTCGTCGATCACGGTGCGAGGATCGAGGGAAATGTTTTCGGACGCAACTGGTAGTCGACTCGGCCAGGGTTGTTGTATCCGTCGAAAGGGGACTACCGCGAAGCATGAGAGAGAGTCCTTACCTGCGCACCACCGCCGACGATCGACTGGTATGCGGACTGGAAGACGCTGCCGAGCTGCGTCAGCCCGTCGTCCTCCATCTGGAACATGATGTCGGCGCCGGGCGATCCGTTGTTGTTCAAATTGTTGTTGTTTACCATCAGCTTCTCCGTGCTGGCGACGTCGCGCAGTATCGTGTTCGACTGCATGTCGCGTCCACCGGTCAAGGGGGAGGCCGCGATCGGGACTCGGCGAGGTAGGGAAACGGGGGAGTAGGATGAGGAGGAGGAGGAGGAGGGGTTGGTTCGCGGAACGGGCTATTCGCTACGCTAGAAAGAAAAAGGTTAGGGTAGAGACGGTAGACCGGAGTCGCCAGGTGGTTCGCTATCAAATCTTGGTGACGATCGCGCCTCGACCGTGGTGTATCGCTCTCATCGTCCGGCTAAGGCAGCCAAGAAGTCTGCTCTCGCCAGGAGGGGTTGGCCTTTTTTTCTTTATCCGATGATGGTCTCCGCTGGACAGTGCGCGCACGTTCCGCGGATTTCGGGCAGCATATCAAGCCTTGAAGGCCACTCCGATCGGGGGGGAATTGTGTAGCGCACCGGTTAACAGGGTCCTTTTTTTGGGGGGATTTATCACTGATGATGCTCTCCCAGGAGCTGCACAATGTTGCTCAGCTTCGCAAGGTTCGACGCCGCCGCGTGCCACGAGGACGCATCGCGTATACCACTAGCATTCACCCGCGCGTCCACGCACCATCCGACGCGCGGCTTTTTCGCTTTTTTTCCGCCCGACGGTTTTTTTACACCGAGAGAGAGAACACCTGTTTTTCACGCGGAATTGTACCAGGGGACTCGAACTTCCGCGCACCGAGTGGGGAGGGGGGGGGAGGAGGGACGCCGTCGAGGACGCTAACCGGAGAGGACTGTTCACCGCACCGGACCGATCCAAAACCACAGCACTCTACGAGGAACCGATTCAACGCCGGCACTCCTCCTTTCTGCTTCTCCTCTCTTTTCTTCTTCTGCTCTTGCCACGACCCGACGTTTCGACGACGCGGCGGACTACGATATGCCCCGAATGCGAGAGAGGCGAACTTTGCGAGAAGAAAAGATCGATCGGCGGTGCCAGAAGCGAGTAGGCTGCGTGGACAGACGGCGAGGAGCGACCGCACGGGATCCTTCCTGTTCAGGGTACGCGACGAGACTGACGCTTTGCGAGGGGAGGCGGCCGCCCCACCCCTCCCCTTCCGGCTACGCCGACTCCCACCCTGTGAACGAGAGCCACGGTTCTCTCTCCCCCCACCTCTCTCTCTCCGCAACGGCGTACGGATGCGCGGCTAGCGACGGCCGCCCGAACCACTTTGCTCTCGAATTTCTGCTCTAGAAGTTTAAATGTTCGATAAGAGTTTTTTTTACGGAATTGTGGAAAATTTGACTCGAAATTTCGGATGAGATGCTCGTGATTGCGGGGACATACTCTTGGAATTGGTCGGTTAGAACGACTAGCCGTGGAGGATTGAGCAGTTTCGGCGAAGTTCACGCGGGTTTCCAGCTAGAGCTGATAGAGGCTTTTTAAATTCGTGATAGAGATAATATGGAAATGGTCGGAATCCTGTTCACAGGAAGCTTGTACCATTTTGAGTGTCAGTAGCAGTTCCAAGTTTCTGGGCTACTTGATTTCGCTAAAATGATATGCCATTGTTCAGGATCCAAGTTCCCGAGGAATATTAATTATCCTAATTATCCTATTTTTATATTTATTTTATATATAATTTAATTATCCTATTTTTTGGAAAATATTGAAATAGTTAAGATTTATTAGCTTTACAGAATAAGATTTTTTAGGTTGATGATTTTATTGAACAAATCCTTTTTGTGATACGCGATGGCTTGTTAGAGACGTATTCAATCGATGATTATTTTCACCGGGTCTCGGTGGAGTGCTCGATGACGGCGAGATGGATTAAAGATTTGCAAGCGTTATAAATACTATAATAGTATACGTTGACCAAAATAACGCGCGATTCGGAGCGATGAACGCCGGAGTTGTATGTTTTCGCTGCTGATTCAGTGGCAGATTGAAAATTGCCTAATGGTACACTAATAAGGATCTTATTAACCTAATCGCAGCTTCTAATTTCAGTATATATATTAAAATATTCAATTTAATAAATTTTTAGACCAAAACTACCCCTAATGCCGTATCTTCTCACTCAGATTATCGAACACAAGTTATTAAGAATATTTACTAATTCTTCAACCAAAATCCTATCGATAATTTGCTATTAAATAAATACAGAGATCCTTAAACTATTTCTGATTAATTATGTTATATAAATTCGATAAATTAATAATTAGAAGCTTCGATTACTGTGTCAATCAAACCCTAAAACAGGACTTCTAATATAGAACAATACCTTCTGATTAAGTTAACCGATTGGTCCTACTATCAATTAAAAATTAATTAGAAAAAATAAAAAATCATTAAAAGTTATATATTCAGATAATAATCAATGCATTTAGGTAATAATAAAATTAATTTTATAAAACGAGGAACGATATAAAATTGTACAAAAAAACGCGGTTGTTTCAAAGCCATCGCTAGACTCGGGCCTCTCAGTCCCTGCTCACTCTCTCTCCCTCTTTCTCTCCCTCTCGCTCGTTCTCCTCTCCCCTCGAGCCAGTACAGCGTCGGACCGGAGAGCGTTTCGGCTCCCCCTTGACCCCCGTCTGCAGCTCGCAGGAAGCAACCCCTAGCGCGAAGGGCCAGCGTTTTTGCCCGCAGAACCCGCCACTCGTGTAGCGACGAGACTGGGGAACGAGTGTGGGTGGACGGCTCTCTCTCTCTCTCTCACTCTCACTCTCTCTTTCTCTCTTTTTCTCCGTGCCGTTCCGAAAACATCGGTCCACTTGTTGAGTCGGAAAGAGAGCTAGAGAGAAAGAGAGCGGAGAGCCAGCCGTCTTTTCCGGCGGCGCACGCGAAAGTGCCCCGGCGTCGGCGGAGACAAAAGAGCCGCGTTTACCAGGAAGCCGGGAGGAGACCACGGCTTTCGCGGATGCGAAATCGAACGAGCACGTTACCGGATTACTGGGACGCGTGTAGAACCGCAAACGGGAAGCACGCACTTTCCCGTTTCGCGAAATACCTTTCGCCTCCGTCCGGTCGACCCGGCGGCCACCTTTCTTCGTCTTCGTCTTCTTCTTCTTCTTCTCCGATCGCTCGATTTTAGGGTACCGTTCGATGCTCCGCACGACTCCACGGGGAAGATACTACTACCGTGTGGTCGCTTCGTAAACACCGAGTCTCTGTCACACGGACTGGATAGTTGTTAACATTCTTCTAGCTCTCCGCTCTTTTTGCTCGACGATGCGCGAGAACCGGGCTGAGTTTCTCTGAACGGAACTGTAGCGAGATGCGAGGACTGTCTTCGGGATATGGGCAGAATTTTTTGGAGAACGATGGTTATATTTGCCGGTGCGAATTTATATTTGTCGGTGTTTATATTTCTTGGTGCGAAAGATTTTTGTAATTATTTTTGAGAGAATTTTCCTCGAATATTTTTGATAAAAAGGTGGCGAAGTGATTTTAGCAGGTGTTTTTCTGCGTGAGATTTTTTGGGCTCGTATGTGGTCTATATAATATTTATTATTACAAAGTTAGTATGTAATAGTTAATAGTTAATTTTAGCGTATTTATGTCTGACGTTAATATGTAGTATTTAAAATTAGTGTGTCATATTTAATGTTACTGTGTGATAGTTTATATTATTATATATTATTTATCGTTACTGTGCGAGATTTAATATTACTATACAGTATTTAAAGTCACTATGAGATACTTAGTTTTACTGTATAGTATTTAACGTTACTATGTTATATTTAATATTACTACACACTATCTAACATCACTATGTAACATTTAATATTACTACATAATATTTAAATATCAAACAAGAATTGAAAAACCTCCATGTAGAGAGATAAATCTTATCTGTTGTCTCCAAGACGATAAAACATTTGTACAGAAACAAGAACTCTATACAGTGCTAACATTTATATCAGCTATAAAAATTGCATATATTAGAAGCTCACAACGCATCAAGAATTATTACTAATCCATCGAATTTCCATAGCAAGTATACAATCCTTACTTTTCAAATTCCGCGCAATAAATCTATGAAAAGCGTCACGAAATTTCGCCGCGGAATTTCGTTTAAAAGGGAAAACTAAGTATCGTCGCGCGGAAAAGTTGTTCGTCGGTGGTCCCCGTCGTTCCGCAACAGAGTCCAAAAAAATCGAGCTTGTTACGCGTTTCAACGAGCCGGAGAAGAGAGGCCGTTGCATCAATTCCGTGAACGCGCCGCGGGGCTAAGTTGCGGCCGTGTTGAAGCGTCGCTAAACGATCCGTTAGGCGAAAATATCTTCATTCCGCGGGGCGAAAAGGGTCCGCGACGATACCACGGTTTCGGAAAATCTGTCTCGGGAGACAAACGAGATACCTCCGTGGCGCCATAGGTAGTGCTCGTTAGTTGGAAATTCGTGAGTAATTTTAGTGTCGTACCCACGCGAACCGGCCGAAGGTATATAATTACCTAACCTCACCCGACCCAATCTAACCCACTTGGCAAACGAACGAGAGTTCCAGTTTTCCCGGATTGAAATCCGGATATGACCAGCCGGACGTTCCTGGCCAGGGAGGAAAAAAAAGTTGCTCGATATACCCCGGGGAAACAAGCTGAAAACCGCGCGCTTCTATACGGAGGCCGACTCGATACGCGTTCGTTGTGCGAGTTCTTCGCGCGCTCTTTATGAGCGACACCCTCGTTTTCGGTTCTCCAACATTTCTTTGCCATCGATTTCATTTTATTATTACTGCTAGAATAATAGATATTAGATAGTTAGATTTTTTAATTGGTTGTTTAATTGTTCGACTGCTTTGTTTGCTGGGAAATTAAGCGACGATTTTTCAGAGGGTTGATAAATAGTCTGAGAATGTTTAATATATCTAAGAAGTATTAGAAAAATATTTGGAGCCCCCAATTAAATGTTAATATTTTTGTAAGTCATTATTTTCACTTTAGTTACGTTTGCACATCTCCTTTCACGACAGAAAAATTTCGTCCATCGTCCCTGCGACGCGGAAAGAATTTCGCCGTGCAATTAGGAGCGGTCTCCGGGGCGACCCTAAACCAGAAAGGGCGGCGGCAACGTCCGGCCAGCATCTTTTTCCGTCGGTTCGGGGCAAGGTGCGTCGAAAACGATATTCGGTATAAGACCGTGTGCCGGTGATCACGGGGCCGGTATAGTAGCGCGACAAGTACCTCCCGAGATTTACGGCGGCCATATCAATGGTGGTAAATGCGCCGCGGGAAGCGTCGAAGCACCGGGGAACCCCCGTAAGCACAAGGCGACCGAAAATTTTCCGGGATCTCACCCGACCACCGGGCAAAGAAAGAAAGAAAGAAAGACGAGGGACGCCTGTCGCACAGGTTCGTTCGGAACGGCCTCGGCCCGGCCGACTTATCAACTGAATCAACGAATCGGTATTACGCAACTGTTTATTTGAACAGCGACGTTATTTATCTTCGAGCTTGACGAACTTTCTGCCGGTCGGGTTCACCCGCGCGGCTTCCTTCGATTCACTTTTATCGAGTGGCCCGATATACGCGGCGCGTCGATTACATCTTCGCGGAGATAAAATTCGGCGATCGACATTTATTTACCCGATCGCGAAGTCTTGGGAATGTGGTCGTTCGTTCGCACTTCCGCCGGATTTAATACTGAACCTACCGAACGGCGAAATTAATCAACTATTAAATTAACTATCAGCAAATTAATTATTTGCTTTGCTGTAATTGTTGCTAAGATAGCGAAAATTCCTCGAGAGAGCTTCTTTGTAATTTTTATAATTGTATATTGTATGTTAGGCTCACTACTAACCCTAGGAAAATTTTCTGAAAACCTGTAAATAAATACTAAAATATTGAGCTTCTCTTTCTTCTCCTAACTCGTGTCATACCTCACATTTTCTACTTCGAAAATAATAAATAATATTTCGATTACTAAAACTCTATTTTCGAGAATCGCAACCCTGCAGTGCCATCTATATAAAAAAATGAAAGAAGATCGTCTTAAAATATAAAAAATGTATATTTTAATCATCTTAAATATACCAAAACAAATTTCACGTTCACGGACAGTGTCAAAAGATCGTCACAAGTCCATTAATTGATCTATGCCTATTCTCTCTGTACGAGTCACAAAAGGCGATTTTTAATATTATTTTTATCTAAGTCGTCCACGACTTTCAATAATAACTTTACTGCTCAAGAACAACGACGAAACATAGTCGCAGCGTCCTAAGAGACAGGGATAGTTTCCCCAAAAAGCACGATGATCGCAGAGAGTTTCGGGTCACCGTCGTCCACGGGGGTAGCCGGTGCGAAACTTCGTATCCCCATGGGCGGGCCGCGTCGGGCACAAAGTGTATATCCCTAACTGTACATGGCTGGTGCCTCATTGTTGCCAGAGGCTTATTTTGATTCGAACTCGGTGCACGGTACCGGTCGCCTTTAATTATTTTACAGCCAGTACCAGCTACAGGTATTCATCGTTTCTTTCCACCTGACTGCTTTCCGCAAGACACGGCGTGTCCTACGGAGCTTGACTTCACGGGACCCTTCGCCCACCTATTGAACCGGCCCTATTGTCCCACGTTTACTGTTTTACTGCCGAATCCTCACTTGTTCCATCGCTTTGTTTCTAATTCGTAAAATTTCACGGACATTAAAGCGGTTCAAACAATGTTCGCTTTCACTCGTAATAATAATTTTAGGATGGTTTAGTAAGTATTTTAGAAATAATAATTCAATAATCGTTGGGGAAATAATAATTTGATACTTGTTTTAGAAGTAATAATTTAAAGCTCGTTTTAGAAATAATAATTTTATATTTATTCTAGAGATAATAATTTAATACTCGTACTAGAAATAATAATTTAATACTTTTACTAGAAATAATAATTTAATACTCATACTAGAAATAATACTTTAATAATAATCCTAAAAATAGTAATTTAATATTTATTCTAGAAATAATATTTCAATACTCATACTAGAAATAATACTTTAATAATAGTCCTAGAAATAGTAATTTAAAGCTAATCCTAAAAATAATAATTTAATAATAATAACAACGCCTTAGAGTCAGCACGCGACTACAAAATTGTTACCAAAACCTCAAAAACTAACAAAAACTAACCTCAAAAACTCTACTCTTCAATACACTCCCTACCTGCCTAATTTATTTATTCCTAGCATTTCAACGCGGTAAAAATAATTCTAACCATAAAAAATAAATGTTATTATTACCTACGTTGCGGAAAAGCCATATAATTATTAAAAAGGTACGAAAGCAACCGAAAGCGAGAGAAGCGGCTTTTCGGAGCCGGTAGTTGGCCGGGCGTCGAACACCGCAAGGGAAACACATGGTTTGTACCTGTACCCCATAATCCCAGCTGGGAGGAGAGGACCGTTCCGAGGATCGATCGATCCGCTCCAACTGTTCTTCCCGGGGTTCGTAGCTGGGATCAAGTGTCTCCAATAGAAAGGTCCCCGAGACGATTGGTGTCAACTCGATGCTTCTCTCCGGACTCGTCGCCATCGGAATACGTTTCGCGTGGTCCGAGGCTGCTGGCGACGGTGGGATCGTGGGTGAACAACTCCGTACGATTCCACTCGGAACGATCGCCGCTAATTCGCTGACCCCCGCCGTGATAAAGACGATCGCGGCACGAAAATTTTAACGTTCGTCTTTTAATTAGGCGAGTTAGGACGTAGGGTACCTTTCGCAAGTGACACTAGCGAAGGCGAGGTTTCTTCTATGAGCTACCCTTGTTTAGGGATACTAGGACGTATGATACTGGTACGTGTGATACTAGCATGTTTTCTCAAAATTATGGTTATGGTTTTGTCAAGGTTATCGACATAATTATTGTTAGGAAAATTATTGTTGCGTGACAATTATTCCCTTCAAAATCCATCAGCAGTACCAAAATAAACCTCGTCGAATAAATCTATTAAAGTTTTTAGATTAAGGAGGATTAAATCTATTAAATTTATTAAATTAAGTAGGAACAAGTTTATTAAATTTAGTAAATTAAGTAGGAACAAGTCTATTAAATTTAGTAAATTAAACAGGAATAACTTCATTAAATTTAGTAAATTTAATAGGAACAACTTCACCCACTTAAATAGTAACAGATAAATACATTAAAACAAATAAATTTCTTCTCGCTATATAAATTCACCCCTGAAGAGATCAACCTACACCAAAAAAAAAAAACACCTTAAAAACACACAAGTTAAATAAGTTAAATAAATCAAAAAAATTACCAAAAATTCACTGAACTCTAAAAAGCAAATTCGTCCAATGAACGATACACCTGTCAGTAAAAAACAACGCTACACGTCCCGGGCATTAAGAAGAACTGCGATCCTAACCCCTGCGCTTCAACAACTCCGCGAAAACCCTTTAATCAGAGCGCAGCGGCGTGGTAGGTAGGTGTCGGCCCAGGGTCGACGTATCGTTTCGAAATAATTCCACGTGCCGGCGGTATCGTCGGTTCGGTTGATCGGCAAGAAAAAGCAGCGGGAAGGAAAAAGGCGAAGAAGAGGTGGGGGGGAGAGGGCTCTTGGTCGGGTGGCTCGCGCGACTCCGTGCGCGCGTAGCCGGAGAGCGAGCAATGTAACCTGGCGGCGGGGATCGTTTCGTCATTGGCGGCGGGCAACAAATAATTAGGTAACCTCGCCAGGCCAACTGTGTAAACTGCGGGTCTCGCGATCGTCCGCTCTCCGCGGCGTGGAGGAGACACATCGAAAGTGCAAGGGGAGGAGGAGAGAGAGATAGAGAGAGAAAGAGAGAGGGAGAGACAGAGAGAGATAAAAAGAGAAAGAGAGAGGGAGAGGGAGAGACAGAGATATAGAAAGAGAAAGAGAAAGAGAGAGGGAGAGACAGAGAGATAGAAAGAGAAAGAGAGAGGGAGAGAGCGAGAGAGAAGGAGAGAGATCGGGGAGAAACGGAGACGAGAAAGAAAGGTGGAGAGTCGTCGACCCGGACGCCTCTTCTTCTCGTTCGTCGTGTTCGTCGCCGCGTGGTCCCTCCCCGTTCTTCACGAGCTCGGCGTGCCCGGCGCAAAGAACGAAAGAAAGAAAAACGAGCCGGGGGGAGCCGGCGAGCAAGAGAAAGAGAGCGAGAGAGAGAGAAGGAGCACGAGAGCGAGCGAGCGAAAGCGAAAGAAAGAGCACGAAAGCAAGAGAGCGAAAACGAGAGAACGAAAGCAACAGAGCGAAAGCAAGAAAGAGCCACGAGGGAGGAGCAGAGAATGGCAAAGCTGGAGAGAGAGAGAGAGAGAGAGGGAGAGAGGGAGAGAGGAGAGGGAAAAAATAATCATAAGACCGCTGTCGGTCGTTGTCGGCTGATGCTCCTTGTCGAGGCGTTTCTCGCGAGGGACACGGCAAAAAGCCCACGCGAGCAAGAAGACGGAACTCCGACCGTTGCCTCGTGCCATTACCAGCCGAACCCGGGCGAGCTGATATAATTAAGGCCGATCGTTAGATAACGCGAAAATCGACCGAGATCGAAATTCGACGATAAGCGGCGCCCGGGACCGCCGGCTCGGGGAAAGTACCCGGGATCCGTTTCGGACGGCGGAATACGGCCGGGACCGTGCAACCGCGTCGAGGAAGTCGCGCCGAAGTTACCCTTTTTACGAGCAGGTAACTCCCGTGGACGGGGGATCATCTTCGGCGGCATGTCTGCGGGACATTCCCGGCGATCATTCCGCGGCGGCTCCGTAAAGACGAAGTTTATTCGTTCGATTTCTATTGCCTTCGCGGTCGTATCTCGCGTGTTCGTTTATTTGGTTGCTTATTTACGAGGGATTAATTGATTGAGAAATTAAAACTGATGTGTAGTTGGGGACAGTGTCACGTGGACATCCTTCGGAGCGGAATAAACTTTGTAAAATTCATTGTAAAGATAAAAAAAGGATTCGAATTTATTTCTGTGATGTCAGATACGCTGCTTTGTTAATAAATATATGCAGGGTAATTTTATTCTATTTTAAATAATTTCGGAATAATTAAAAGATTGTAAAGTGATTGCTAATTGCTTGTAAATTTTTTATCTGCACTTATAACGAATATATAAAATATATATGTTAGCATAAAGGCGCGATTAGTTCCATTTTAAAAGAGCTGTGAACAATCCCAGCGCTCTTATAAAAATGCACTGCAAAAATATCGATCGACCAATCATAGAAATCCTGCGTAAAGAAGTGAACGATACCGTCCGCCGCGACATTGGCTAATTAGTAATCCCGCTGACAAAAGAGGAGCCTCAAGAATGCATTCCCTTTTCGTGCAGTCCTTCCGACAAACGAAGCAGTCGAAAAAAGTCGGAATTAATTTACAGTTTTCGAAGGGAAAGTTTAATTTACTGTTACGCGATCGCCGCCTGTCGACAGCGCATCGAAAAAAGGTTCGACGTTTATGGAAATTGATATCTCGCACCAATTCGAAGGAAAAGGGGATTAATTGTGATTCGATTTGACGCGACTTTCAAGGAATTAATGGCGATCCGAGAGCTGCGGTAAGTTCAACGCGAACCTGTGTTTTATTGATTTCAGATACCGGGATTATAGCGTCCCACTGAGCGACGTGGATATTCAACGCGATAGAAACGAACGTCTCGGACGAAGAAAATGGACCGGCGTGCGAAGATCGGTAACGTAATTATCGTTGTAGTCTGTTTTTCGAAATAGCCGGCGTTCGCGAGACGAGTCACAACAGCTGTCCACCCCATTCTTCACGGTCACGTGTAATGAATCCGGAGTAATTGCAGCAAGCCCGGACAGCTATTATGACGGATAGCGTTAAGGCCGGATCTCTGCTCTTTTACGGAACGCGGGGGCACTGCGCGCGCGCGCGCGCGGTCGCCCGGATTAGCTATAACCGAACGTTTAAATGCTAATAAAGAACCGCTAAAGAAGTGGGCAACGATCGTAAAATCGGCCGTTTCGCAAATGAGATCCGAGCAATTACACTCGCCCGTTTCTATGATGCGTTCGTTGCGCGCGCGCGCGCGCGAGCGCGAAATCCGATAAAACGGCGACGTTAACAAATACCGGCATTTCTATTTTATTCGCGTCGTAAAGGCGCTTTTCAGCCGGCGGAGCATATTCTTCTGTCGATCGGAACGAGAATCGAAAAAGGAGAAACGGCTGTGGAACGTTTAATTGGAAATAAAGTGGGATTCTTCGGCGACGTGATTCGATGACTATCGACGCGAAATGCAGTTGCGATTATGACGAACAGTTCGATGATATTATACGGAAATGATCGTCTTATGATCGCGACGGAAATGAAATGATCGCCAAATTGCGATCCTTAGCTTCTTATTCTCTAAACGCAATTAAATCTTTCGTCGTTTCTTTGAGCAACCCCTCGTTAAATTTGTTAATACGCTTGCAAAATTTCATCTGCGATAACTTGATTTACGTTCATGGTTTTCATGATTTATTTTTAGATTAATTATTCAGCTTTATTTTTAGACCAATTATTCTGTTTTATTTTTAGATCAATTATTGTTTTATTTTTAGATCAATTCTATTTTGTTCACTGCCTCGATTTAATATTTTAAATAACAGATTCTTCACGGCTTGAATAAAATATTCAAATAAAACGTAAAATTTTGGAGAATAAAATATTTTGCAATAATACAGTACATTCTGGCAAATATTCGATTTTGACAACATCAACCATAAAATATTCACCATTTTAACGAGACAATGCACGAAGTTAATCTAAAAATAAAACAGAATAATAAAAATAATTTCCCTATAAACATACTCTTAAACAACCTAATTAATTAAACGATCAATCCCCCGTTCCTTCCACCATGAAACGCGCAAAGGAAAAGTTAACAGCGCCCTTGAGAACACCCCCTAAAACCACTTCAATTCAAAGGTATACAGAGGATCCAGCAGAAAGATCCAAATGATCAGCATCCGGAAGAATTTTTTCCCCCCTCTTCCAGGAAGATCGGATCGCGGAAGCAACCCCTTCGGTCCTATGGGGGGTCGGAAGAGTCGTCGCGACTCCGTAGTTCCATAAAAGTGATTTAATTCCCGGTTACAACCCGTTCGGGCAGGGAGCGGCCGGCTAAAAGGTAATAGTTAATAACACAGCGCAGCTGAAAAGGGGATTCGGTAATCCGCTTCTAATTTCTAAAACAAAGACAGCGGAAGGAGGGTGGGCGAGCAGGAGGAGCGGGGAAGAGGAGAAGGAAGAGGAGAAGGAAGAGGAGGCGTAGAAGGCCGTGGCGGATCGGGGACGAGAAAGTGAAAGAAGGAGCTCGCGGTGGATCGAGAGAGAGCGAGAGAGAGAGAGAGAGAGAGAGAGAGAGAGAGCAAGGGAGAGGAAAAGAGAAAGAGAGCAAGGAAGAGGAAGAGAGACTATGAGGAACAGAAAGAGGCTATGAGAAAGGGAGAAAGAGGCTACGAGAATGAGAGAGAAACTACGAGAAAGAGAAAGAGAGAAACTACGAGATCGAGGAGGAGAGACAACCCGTGAGCGGAAAGGGTAGCGAGAGGGTTGGCGAGGAAGCCGGTCCAGGGTTGCGGAACGGAGAGAGAAAGAGAAATATTCTCTCGTTGAGGCGAACCCGAGATCCCGAGAGTTCGGTGGGTTTTCAGGGGCGCGGAGAGACAGAGAGGATACTGAAGAGAGACGGCGGGACCGGCAAGGGAGCGAGACGCGGCGAGGGGCGGAGGAGGAGCCGAAGAGAGGGAGACAGTGGAGATCGCTTAGCGCGAGAGAGACCGGCGAGGGTAGATGTGGAAAGAGGGCTGAAATTGGGGGCGGTCTGCTCGGAGGGGAGTCTGCGGAGGGAGCAGGCAGGGTTCCACCCTGGAACACATTAACTGCAGGGCGACGGGGTATATAGAGATGGGTTGGGGGCGACGCCACTGGCGTAAGCTCAATGGAAAACGGGATTGCTCGGTAGCGTAGCACGAAGACGGCTTAATCTGACCTTTCTTGCGAGTCACGGAGGTGTGTACTCGAGCAACCGGCTTGTGTACTTCGACACGGGGCACACACCTCGAGAGCGCGTCGCGCTTACCCCCCGGGACAGAGATTATCGGGACGAGTCGATATGCCCTTATTCCAACCGGCCGAGACTTATCGCGCGGAGAAAAGGATATAGACCGGCGATCGTTCGACGACGATTTACCGGAGAGTGAATTTTCAAAAGGGAGAGACATTCTCGGACGGTCCGGCATCCCCTTGTTCGACGAGCCGTGGGGGTCCAGGTTTCGCGGACGATACCGTCGCGTGTACGCTCGACCAATCGTTGTCGACGATGCTGGACTGCGTTCAGTTTTGTTTGATATCTTTGGGGAACCCGGTGGTTCGTGTTTGGGGTTCGTTTGGGCTCAGATTCGATTCGAGTTGGATTTTTGGTACTCGATATGGAGTTGGATTTTTATTGTTTTTTGGATCGATCTGGACTTCTATTGTTCGATTTAGATTTGTATTGTTCTATTTGGATTTGTTCAATCTTTATTGTATTTGTATTTAGATTGCTTCGATCTCTACACTTTCGTATGTATTCTACTAGCCACAACACACTACAATTTCGACACTACAATTTTTACAGCGAGGAAATAAAAATTTACGTTCGACCAAGTTCGCAGGAAGCCCCGATTAAAAATTTCTTAACAATTCCTACACGCCTCGAAACGCATCAAAGCTCGCGAAAACATATCTAAAAACCCCTACAGCTAATTTCCGCTGTAAATTTACTCTAATTTAATTTTAAAGTGGTCCGCGAGATCAGGCAATTCCAGCAGGTTAAATCGAGTCGGATTTCAAGACGCAAAGAGTCGAGCGAGCGCGCCGTTACGGGGGGTTTGGCACGTAGACCGGCATCTCCCGGAGAATTTGCAAAGGCCGCGGAACAATCGTTGAAGGATTGGAGGCCGCGTCGCGGTGGCCGCGTTTAGAGTCCTCTGAATGAGGAAATAAATCTTCCGCGGGCAGCGGGGGGAAAGAGAGCTCGGTGGTGGCTCGCGTTCCGCGTTCCATCGTTACTTATCCTGTTAATTAAGCCACTAACGAAGGGTCAATTTTCGATAGATTTATGCGGCGGGTACGCGTTCGCGACCGGTACACACGGCGAAAGAATCACTGCGTGACTCCGGGCCGGTAGCAACGGGCAGCAACGGGGCAGCAACGGACGGCCGAGTAACCGTCGTTAGCCGGGGGCCCTCCATATCTAATCTCTCTCTCTCTCTAATTAATTCTTTTTAATTCGCTTCTCGGCCTGCTCGGGAGGGACGCAGAAGAACCGACCGCGCTCGATCGCGCGCGCTCGCGTTCTCTCATTGTAAGATCCGCGAGATTAATCCCGATTAGCCTTAATCGAGGCTGGTCTAGCGGTGTATCTGCCCCCCACCTCCCCTCTACCCGCGATCGATTCGTCCAAATATAGATCGACCTAACGAATCTCGATCGCGGAGAGCCGGCGCACGACGTCCTATACCGGCACGTCGATTCCTAGATCCTCGTTTGCGACGCCGACGAGAAAGACAAGAAAACAGATTCTAGAGAGACGAAGAGAAAAAGAGAGAGAGAGAGGAGAGGAGAGAAACGGTATAATGCCAGCATATGTACACACGGTTTCTAGGTGGATGAAGCCGAGTGTCCTAAAAAGGAGACGAAAGCCAGCGACCATATCGAGAGAGACGTGTCCCTCGTTTGCTCGCCATTCTATTTTCTTTTTAGATCGCTTTAGCGGCTCGCGACCGATCGACGCGCTTATCGATCGTTCTGCTTCACGGAGGATTTTCATCCGACGTGAACGCTGTTCACTTAGCTCGGCCCGTACAATGTTCCTATGATTGTCTTTTAAGAGGAGAATTCCGTGGGCGAATTTTCAAATTTTTGGCTTGGAAAGTGCATTGTTTTAGAATTTTTCTGTGTCAATGATCGACTGTTAATAATCGATTTCGACATACACAAGATAGTGTAATTTGTACAGTAAAAGGGTTAAGAAGATATTGAACTGTAGGTATATTGGGGTAGACTTTTTAATGTGTTTGGGATAAATATTGCGTTCACCTACACTCAGGTGAAGGCTGCACAATTATGCTTTTATCAAATATTCATATACTTCAAAGGTGTTGTCAGGTTGCGTACAATGGTCTAAATAAATATTTTATACGATCGAAAAATATTTTACAATTAATAGCACGACTGTGAATTTAATGCATTTATAGCAAAGACGTCGAACTGAACCATAAGAGCAGTGATCAAAACCGAAGAAAACTAAAAATATCGACTTATTAATTACAACTAACTAAAATCATTTACTCTAAAAACAAGACTACACATTCTCAAATCTTACAATATACACAACCCTCATCCCCCATAAAAATCTACACCCCACTCTCACAAGTGCCCAAATACCCCAACTAATCACGATTATTAATCAAAACTGAAATCATTCCAACAAGAAAACAAAATCGTCTATAAATCGCAAAAATCCGCGAGCGTCAAGGTGGTTAAACAATTTCGCGACGAAAGCCTGGATCGAGCAGAAAATCGTGGACAGCGGAGGTCGGATATCGGCGAGGAAAAACCGGCGGGATGGACGGGCATTTTCGCGAGCGCCGGGAAAGGAGCAAGAGCCCCTGGCTCGAATCGTCTCCTTGGCTCGCTAGCTACGCCAATGCGAGACACTGAACGAGGGGTGGCAGGAGCACTAGTAGCGTAGTTAGGGGTGGCTCGGTAGGGATGCTTTAGGGTGAGATTTAGTACCAACCTCCGCCGCTTAGTCTACCCATCTTGGCTGTGTAGTGCACGGGCGGCCGTACGTCCCCGAAACTATAGTCGATACTCATGAGAAATATCAAACTACTGCAAAATATTGTCCCGGCGAATTGATCGGTTCCCCCGATTTTCCTTCGTCAGCGCGGCGCGATCGCGGTGGCGCAGACACAAACACACATGTATATATATATACAGAGAAAGAGAAAGAGAGAGAGAGAGAGAGAGAGAGAGAGAGAGAGGCGATGGGCCAAACTTCGGGGACGCAGTTACGGAATAACGCGGATCAACGGTGACCCGGGAGCGTCGTTTATCCGGGGCAGGATTAAACCGAACTCGAGGAATCGATTCTCATGGTATGTATTCGGAAACAAAGCTGGCCGCTCCGACCCCCCCTCCCCCCTCTACGACGATCGATCTGAATTATTTCGGCCGAGATCGACATTGTTTCCGAACTAATGGCCGACGCGAAAGAGCCGTTCGCGGTTTAACCTACGCGCGTCAGGGTACTCGACTAATTTCTGCGAATTCCTCTTTAAACGTCGTAAAATGGATCTTCAATCTTCTCAGATCTTTAACGCATTTTATGAGTTTTTTATTCCACGCGAAGAACATAATTTTATCAATTATTTAGTAAACGTGGTATCAGTTTATAGAATTTATAGCTACCCTTTGGCGACATTTTTATTTTATAAGATTGTCAATGATGTAACATTTATATTTATAAGTGATATTGTTAAGGTTATTTTCATTCCCAGATTAGGAACAGAAAAGATTCAAATCTTCTTTCAATTTAGAATAAATATATTTATTACCCCTTTGCTCTCTGGCGACTCTAAGACACCGCTAAAAATTGTTCTACCATGTCTCAAAATAATTTATAAATTACCGCACTAATCACTGTTTGAAAAACTATTAAAAGAGCAACTTGTATGCAAGTCACGCGACTCATATGAATAAAACACGATAATTCATATAAAATACTAGATCAGAAGAATTCGGTAGAACGTCTTCGAGTACAAAGGGGTTAAATAATCTACGAAATGTTCGTCGCCGACTGCATAGCAAAGGATTCTACCTCGGGGCCGCAGCATCACGCTAGACGCCGATTCCCCCCTATAAATTCTGAAACGAACGAAAGTTTCTCTGGACGGTCGTTAAACCGTCGACGGGATCATTAGGTGATCGGCATAAATTGCGGGCAGGGTTATCCCGGCTTGGTAATTCGAGGCGTCCAAGTTTTCGCGTCGGATATACGCCGCGGACGAAGGAAGAGATACGGAAGTCGCGGGGATGTTAAACGGGACAGCAAATTGACAACGAAGAAGGAGAATGTTTCGCAGCCGGAAGAGGCATCGCTCGGCGCCCCGGTAGTAGTAGAAGAAGAAGAAGAAGAAGAAGAAGAGAGGGTGCGGACGAGGATACAAGGTCGTACGAGCAGGCGTAGGTCGATCGTAATAAATTACCGGGAAAGTTGGATACGCGCGGGAGAGCCTTCTCTCCGTGCACGGTCGAGCACAACCACCACCACCGTCGCCAACCAGCGCGGTTATCCATCCTGGTTTCACCCCACTCGCTGTTATCTTATATGGCCGTACTTAGGGTACATTACCCGGAATACGGAGGTACCGAGCCCCGAAATTTCTATTAGTTCTACAGGCCGGGGAACCACTTCGCGAAATGGGACCCTTAAGTTCCTACCCGCCGCGACACGAAAGAATCCTCGGCGACGTCTACGTTTCCGGTGGCAACA
>NC_135775.1:24357690-24390971 GCF_028453695.1 Augochlora pura | reverse complement strand
ATACTCGCTGTTACAAAATATCTAAAAACCACCCCTTCCTCCCCGCTCCTCGTCTCGAACACCGCGATCGAGCTGTCTCTTTTTCCCCGCTTCGAGCTTCTGGCGATAGTTTCGCCATGCGGACGAAGCGGGCGGCTCGGTGACCGGGCGCGTCGGGCAAAATAAAAAATAAAAAAAAAAAGAAAAAAAGAAAAAACGAGAAAAAAAAGAGAGCGCCGCGAAAAAAAGCATCGCCGGGGCATCGTTATTATTCTCAATGAATTTTCGAGAGAGCGCCGGGGATTCGCGAAATCAATCGCCGGAAAGGGGATTCCGCGAATCGATTAAACCGCGCCGACACCGTTCCGCGGATTCGCCGCGGCGACGCGGAAAAAAAAAAAAGGAACGGGGCGGGACGCGGCGGGGCCGGGTGCTGGCGTGGGTGCGGATCGGGAGCGAGAGAGAAAGATAGAGAGAGAGGGAGAGAGAGAGAAGGGGGGGGGGGGGGGGGGGGGGGGGCAAAATATCGTGGAATATTACGCGCAGCGAGAACGCCAGACACTTTCAGCGTTGACGATCTCGTAAAAAAGCGCGTGGAACGCGAACCGTTGAAAAACAAGAGGCCGGGCATAAAAAACAAAATGGACGGGGGTGAGAGGAGGTAGGAGGGACGGAACTGCCACGACCTATCTGCATTTCGCGGTCCCGGAGCGCGGAGAGAGAGAGAGAGAGAGAGAAAAAAAGGAAAAAAAAAAGAGCCCGAAAGAGTTCCCCTGTCGCGCTCTCGTCGTTCGGCCGCGGCCTCCGACCAACCCCCGCGGCCGTCGAGTGGCTGACTTATCGTATCAACCACCACCCACCCACCCCCCTCGGTACCCTCTTCTCTTCTCTCTGTTCTCCCGGTCGGGATCCTCCATTAACCCTTTCCGACCGGAATTTTTCCTCTAAAAGGGAACAGGAATTCCGGCGCGGGTTCCGTTTCATATTCGGCCCTCTTTCAGAGGGGGCGGGAATGCCCCGGCCCTTAACCGGTCGATTTACGATGCTCCGCAATTTATCTTTTCGGATAGCTGTTTGATAGCTTCTTTGAAGCGGGAGGGCTAATTTCAAACCTGGCGGCACCGATGCCGGAATTCTGTTCGTTGTAAGGACGCGAGAAGACACCGTGTTTCGTTTCCTACGCTCCTCGTCCGTTCCACGTACGCCGTCACGTTCACCTGATCAATTTGTTCTTCGTTGTAGTGGTTAACGCTGAATCATCCACCGTTGAACGATATTTTCATAACGTTCGATAATTGTGGTCCGCGATCCTGTAAGCAGCTATTTTGTTGATCTCCTTGCTTTATTAACGCTTTTTTTACCGATTCGTTCCAAGAGCAATTTGTTTACGCGACAGATCGTTCACTTGTCATTGAATGACGTCACGTAAGCACTCCGTGACGTCGGTAGTGCTCGATAAAAAGTTTGATAGTAAACACAACGTCGCGGTGGAAGTCGTACGACAGTCTGCATTTAGCAACTGTTTTAAATATCATTTAAAATAAATGATGTTTTGCACTGCATCGTCTATGATAAGTTGCTTTCTGTATATTTTTCTACGCGAGCGTGCAACTAGTCATTATTTTGTTGCACTTTGTAGATAACTTAAAAACATATTTAGTCGTGGTGATAAATCAAGAAAGGAAGACAGAAATAAAGAAAAAATAAATACAGGAAGAAATAAAAAAAATAAATACAGAAAGTAATAAAAAAATATTAATACAGAAAGAAATAAGAAAATAAATAAATACAGAAATAAAATGACTCTTGTCATAGCAATCGCGTCAAGATAGCTCGAGAGGATCTCGCGACGTTGTGTGTAGAGTATGCCGGACGAAATTTTTCAGGATAAGAAAGAGCGGAGGGTCTGGCGCGGTGGGACGCGAGAACTGCATGGTTGCAGTATGCGAACCGTCTGCATGTTGAAAATTCGGGTGTTAAAATACAGGATCACACGCTCGGTCGGGCGTCCTTAATGCGGAGGCACCGGGATTGGATGACCGCTCGGCTGTGTACTTTTTCGCCGAACGGAGATTCCACCCGTGTGTCCGCCACGTCCCCGAAGGATTTTGCCCCCCCCCACCCCTTCTTTTCGAAAAATGATCGCGCGCCTGATCCGCGTGGGTACCTTGCAGGAGTTCCTGAAATCTAGACCGACCGATCCGTCTCGTTCCCATATGCGACCAGATTTTGCCGAATTTTGATCGAGTTACAACGATTTCTGGGGGACAGAAAAAAAACAACTATTTCGAAAGTTGACTGCGCTCCGGTGACACCGATGAGAAAATGTCGACTGTTCGGGTTCAGTCGAACGGAAGATGAACAATTATGTTGGGGCAGATGGAATTATTTTTCGAGGGTATGTGGAGGGGATAAGGGGCGAATAAAGGGGTGGAAGAGGTCGAGAATCAATGGATGAAATAAGTCGCGAAGCGATTAATAATTAATTTATTTGTATTGATATTTATATATATATATATTAATAATTAATATAAATTTATTTGAATAGATAGAATAATTTGATGCGAGTAAATAGTTGCAATAAATCGCGAATAAATAGCTAAATATAATAAGTCACGAATAGTCGCGATTTATTGCAGAAATATTTCTTTAAAAATTTGTATAATACCTAGCTCCTACAAATTCTAAACTACTCTATACCTCGCACATTCTCTCCATAAATATTAAATCCCACTAAACTCTACAACTATCAAACCAGTCAAAAATATCAAACTCTTCTAACACAGCTACAAAAATTACAAAATCGTTTCCCTCGAAAATTTTCCAATCGACTTCTATACGAAAACATATATTCCAATAAAAATTGTAAAATCCAACCCAGTCGTCGTCGTCGTAAAACAACGTCGACGGACCGCGTTCACGGCTGGCCAGTTCTAGCATTAATAGAGTAGAAACGGGACGGAAAACGCGGAGGAACGACGCCGATTTTCGAGACGATAAGACGGCATCGAGGTCCGAGAATTTACAAGTCGGCCGGGCGCGGTCTATGTATACGCTCCCGTAGCGCGCCATAAGATTGCCTACAGGGGGCCCCGATCCGATCGGCCCGACATTTCCAGAATGCCTCGTCGAAAAGAAAAGCAAAGCGAGGAACAGCGTAATCCCCGTGTATGCTTGTCCAAGAGGGGAGAGGAACGGGGTGAGGCCGGCGGGTGATCCGATGCTCCGAAAAAAGAAAAAAAAAAAGAAAAAAGAATCCAATTAATCCGCGACAAGCTAATAATTCGCGGCGGTATCTGTCCAGTGGATCGAGTTCCTAACGCGACGCATCACCACCTGCCGAGACGAACGATTAAATCAAGCCGGAACGTAAACGAACGGCGCGCAACCGAAGACGAAAAATCGTGACGGTGGTGTGTATATATATATATACGGTTCCCGCGCGACAAAGAGGTCCCTTCTTCGCCGAGGCCTGTAAAACGGCCGAAGAAATAATGGAACACCTGCGCGCACGCGCCTGGAAAGGCTTAATTCGATTATCTTCCCTCGAGTGTACGAATAATAGCGAGGATTATTTTTACCGGCCCGCGTCAAATAATAAATCTTAATAGTCGGCCTGGCAAGGAGAACGGCTAAAAGCCGGCCCCGGGAGAGGGAGAGAGAGAGAGAGATCATCGTTCTCGCAGAAAGAGGCGCCCTCGCAGAGGGAGACGATAAAAGAGAAGGCGAAGGAAACGGCGCCGCGCTGATGGGGCATTTACCCCGAAAACGTGACAAAAGGAAACATTTTCTCTGCTGGGATCATGCATCTGCGATCACGTTTTTCGTGCTTTACGATGACGTTGTTAGACCGACGATCTTTATGCGTTTGTGGCAAGCCATGAATATACTAAATACCAAACAATGAGAATGTAAAAAGAGATTAAAAAGATTATCGTAGTGAGTTGAACTCGCTGAATTTATTCGAAAGCGAAATAAATATTTTTTAAGCTCTTATATCCTGTGATGAGTGGAGAGAATTTATAATGAACCAGATCTACGAAACGCAATTTTTAAATTTTTTTATAGACTTAGATAAAAATGTTAAAAAGTTGCTCAGTTTCTTTTATTATTCTAAGCAATAGCAAAATTTAAAAGAGCGTTCTAGCTATCGTCTGATATTAACAAGAGTCAATGTATGAACGGGCTCAGGTGATCTACGCCATTTTGAAGTCGCGCGATCGTCTCCAAAATGGACGACCGTCCCAAAAGATTCAACTAAATCAAAACTTACATATCAATCCAACCATCATCGAACAAATTCTGCACAACATTTTCATTCAACAATTTCTCCCTCATTTTTTTATTAAACGACCGAGCGCGCGTCGTTCGGCTGCGAAATTGTCCACGGGGTTCAAAAAAAAAAAAAATGGTAAAAACGATTCGCCGTGCCGCGGGAACAATTGAACGGGGTACAAAACCGTGTCCTCCGTGCTCCGATATCGGTTTTCCTGCGGACAGCATTTTTTTTCCGCGACGGTGCTCCGATATTTTTGCGGGACACCCGATACGTGGACCGCCGGCGCGGCCAGGGCCCACGCACCCCAACGAGCCATTTTCTATGGGGGAATTCGCGTGTGTAGCGTGGTCGTGCCGGTGCACGGTGCCACGCGACCCAAAAGGGTGTGCACGCCGTGCGGCGGGCAGGTAAGAACGAGAAAGATGGCCGAAACGACGATCGCTGCGGTGCAACGAGGAAGGGAGACGCCGCGCCACGGCCGACATAGAGCAGCGAGAGGAAGGGGGCAGGGCCGGGTTTTGCCACCCTTGGGGCCCTCGACCCCAACGGTGGTGGGGATATACGCGCACCTATACATCGAGGGAGGAAGAATAGAGGGCCACGGGAGAAAGACGAAAAAAATGTGGAAAAGAACTCAGGTAGCCAATGGTGCTCAACCGTGTCTTTTTACCTGCGACTCTCGAGCGACGATCGATGCATCGATCGATCGATCGGGGCGGATCGATCGCCACCATTTTTCAGGGATTCGTCGTTTGTTAAAGATTTCGACAAACAACCGAGGGAAAATTATGTTCGGGGATAGTAGCCTGATCCCAGGCACCTGGACTGCTAATAGGGAAGGCACACTGCGGTGATAGCACGGCGTTGCTTCATCCCTGGTGTGAATTGCAACTGTTGAACGTCGAATTCGTAAGCAAGTTCTAGATTTATCAATGTTTGCCGTTGGTTAACGCCACTCGCGAGTCAAGTTCGTGACATCACAGCATCGATAGAAAATTGTGTGAGAGAGATATGGAGCGATTATCGTTTTGCTACACGCGGCATATTGCTTCAGAAAAATTGAACAATATGTACCACAGCAATCGTACACTTTACTCTTTTATTTCATAAAAGACGATATATAAATCAGACTCTAAAAGAAACAGTCGACCCTTAACCCATCAAATAATTTACATCGCAACAATGGCATCTCATAAAAATTCGAAAACAACCCTTACGCGACGATAATGAAGTCGCTTCGCGCGAAACGATTAACTTGGAACGGCCTAGCAGGGAAAAAGGAAAAAGGTGAGGTGTTCGAAAACTACACGGCCACCCGTTGTACAGAAGTATCGAGCCATCTCCAGGGCCTCGAAAGCTTGCCCTCGCCGGGACACAGTGGAACCAACGGACTGGGAATAATCGGAAGAGCGTGTACACTACACTTCCAGATATAATATCCCACCTTGTCGGACACACTCTGGCAGGGTTCGGCCGGGGCCCGAAACCGCAGGGCATTATATGTGTATCGGATCCGTGAGTCCCACGGACCACGGGACTGGCCGGCGCGAGAGAAGGAACGCAGGCCGGCCACGCGACTTCTTTACTTCTTCCCGAACCCGAGTTATCTCCGGTCTCGAGGTTTCCTTAGGTGCCACGGCGCGCCGCACGGTTTTTACTCGGACGTCTTCGTCTACAAGCGCGCGCGCGCGCCCGTGCTTGTAAAACCTCCCGTCCGCCGCCGTGTAGAACTCGTACCAGAACGGTATTCCCCCCGTGTAGAAACGTCCTGATAGTCTTTATTGGCCGGACCGCGTCTATATGTAGCGAGAGCCCTCCGCTCGCCGGATAGTCTTTTTAAAAGGTTATTTCTGCCCGTCGGAATCCTACGGCCATACGTTCCCGCTGACCGCAAGGACATTTGTCCTGGAAACACGCGCACGATGGGTATAGTCCACGACAAAAGGACACTTTTGTCCCGCGCGGAGGCCCTTCCGTGCGACTTCTTCCCGGGGAAGCAGGAAACTAAATTGTTCGACGGAGAATTGACGGATTGAGCAATTTTTTTAGTACGCCGAGAAGTCTTCCTTTGGTAGTCGGTTGCGTTGCAGCGAGTCTTTGTTGCGCGTTCTTACGCGGGTTGTATAGTCTTTGATGCATTCGAAGCTCCAATCGGTGCATCAATTTTCTTTGGAGAATTTTTACGCGAATTATGCGACGTCTACTCGTTGAGCAAGTTGGAGGATTTTTACCTGCTCGATGCTCAAATTAAATCCGCAGGTTTTAGCGAAATTAATTTTAGACGGTGATCAAACAAATATTGTATAGTTATTAAAACATGATATTCCAAGAAGAAAACGTGAACAAATATAATCTGGATATCGCGATCAGTTAAAAATAAATGTAACCCTAGACACCGTACCAACAAAAGCGAAAGACAACGTTCTTTCCTCTGCCAAATCCTTGACAAAACAATCACCGATTCTCCCTCGACTTCGTGGACACCCTAAGGTCCCCGTAGCTCCGCAGAGATTCGCAGGAAGGAGCGTGTGTCCCTCGCGACAAATTCCTGCGTGGACAGGAGAGCGAAGGGAAGCGAAGGGGAGAAGGACCCGCGCGCGGCCAGGACAGCGTCCTCGGTGCGCCAGAGGTCCTCTCGGTGGCTGGTGCAAAAGAGAGGCGCAAACATCCCGGAACCG
Source organism: Augochlora pura (assembly GCF_028453695.1). Lineage (NCBI taxonomy): Eukaryota > Metazoa > Arthropoda > Insecta > Hymenoptera > Halictidae > Augochlora > Augochlora pura. The sequence continues at coordinate 24,384,035 of NC_135775.1, read as the reverse complement.
TTACTTTCTGGAACGGAAAGGTAGCAGGAGAGGCGCATAAAAATTCCCCGGGTGAAAAGAACACCGGTCTGGCCCGGGGACCGGCGTACGGCCACGGGCTTGAGGAGAGTCTCGTGTGTGCCAACAAACCAGTCAAATCGACCTAGCCCGCGTAGAGGAGCTGAAAAATTCAGCGAGAGGAGCGCGCCGCTGGCGAGACCAGACCAACGAGACCGAGAAACGGAGACAGGAAGAGTGAGAAGGACGGGGATGGGGCGAGAGAGGAAGACGGGAGTTGGAGAGAGAAGGAGAGAGTTGGAGAGAGAAGACGAGAGTTGGAGAGAGAAGACGAGAGTTGGAGAGAGAAGACGAGAGTTGGAGAGAGAAGACGAGAGTTGGAGAGAGAAGACGAGAGTTGGAGAGAGAAGGTGGTAGATGAAGAGAGAAGGTGGTAGATGAAGAGAGAAGGTAAAAGATGAAGAGAGAAGGTAAACATTGAACAGAGAAGGCAAACATTGAACAGAGAAGGCAAAAGCTGAACAGTGAAGACGAAAACTGAACAGAGAAGGCAAAAGCTTGAACAGTGAAGACGAAAACTGAACAGAGAAGGCAAAAGCTTGAACAGTGAAGACGAAAACTGAACAGAGAAGGCAAAAGCTTGAACAGTGAAGACGAAAACTCAACAGAGAAGGCGAAAACTGAACAGTGAAGACGAAAACTGAACAGAGAAGGCAAAAACTGAACAGAGAAGGCGAAAACTGAACAGTGAAGACGAAAACTGAACAGAGAAGGCAAAAGCTTGAACAGTGAAGACGAAAACCGAACAGAGAAGGCGAAAACTAAACAGAGAAAGCAAAAGCTGAAGCGAGAAGGCAAAAGATAAACAGAGAAGCCTAAAGCTGAAGAGAGAAGGAGACAGACGGCGAGAAGGAGCTGAAGGCTCGAGGAGGAAGGGGAGAGATCGTCCGTTGCGGCGTTTGGGAGTAAACGGTACGGCGAAGGTGTATTTTGTGGAGGAGAAGGCTGACTGCCACGCGACCATGGGGCCCGATGGTGGGGACGTCGTGGTGCCAAGCCAAGGGGCCCCGCGGGACCGAGCGGGACCGAGAGGGCTTAGGCTCGGCAAAAGGGACTGCGGAGTCGACGCGAAGGGACGCGAGGAGCGGCGAGGGGGGAACACGGCAACAGCAGCGGCAGCTGTCGCTGTCAGTGCCCCCCTTCGTGTTACCCTAGAAGGGGCCCATCGGAGAACAGTGGCGCAGGCTGCGGTGGATCCAGTGGCTCTCAACTAACTTCAACATTTTTCCAACGTTTCCTTGTTCACCCCAAATTCGGAATCCTAATTTCCCTGGTCCTTTAAAGCGTAGCTTCGAACCTCTCTTTCTTCACCGTTTCGATCGATCGCGAATTTTTGTGAATTTTTAATCGGCAGTAATTTAATTTTAGTGCAACGTTTCGAAGAACAGAAATTGTTTGGTTGGACTATTAAAAAGTCACTTCTTTTTTTAAGTTAGTAAAGCACTTGCTTATGCGACAGTTCAATTTTTAGCCATTTTTATTAACCTTTAGACTGCCGATATTTCTCTGCCAAAAATATAATATATTTTCCTTGAACTTTTGTTCATTATATACGGTTTATTAAATCGCGTGCTGCAGATTTTATCCGACTGCGATCGCAATCATTACAATATTATTAAGAACACCATATGGCATCATACGGCGACCTAAAGGCTAATTATAACGATATAAAAATCGTCTGAAATTACAATATAATTTTAATATAAAGTTAAATATCCAACAAGTACAAGATAGCCTAAGTCAAGATAGCCTAAGTTCAACCTAGCTCGCACCAGTCAATTATTCTCAGTGGAACTACCGCTGATCTTTTCCTTCGGCGGCTGAAGACAGATCCTGAAGAGGCCGGGTCGCAAACGACCCGAGATCCAGGTGAACGAGGACCGTATCGATCGCCGGAGCTAACGAGACGAATTCTTGCCACGGAAACCCGGGGAGGACCAATCGAAAGGCGCACGAATGCTCGACTGATTGCGGCGAACGATCCGGAATGTTCTTGAAATGGATTATCTGTCCCGGGTATCTTCCCTCGCTCGTCTCCTTTGGACGGTGTCCAACTCGCTTCGCCGAGGAGACCCGGGGATAGACTCACGAAATTTAGGTGTATCGACCAGGGCACTGCTAACTCTACTGCGGACCTTACGGTGCTCGTGTGCTTGGTGGTTTTTCTCCTGGTGCTCGAGCGACAGCACGGCGAATAACGATCGTTCCTTTGGCAAAGCGGATCGAAGGGCCATTCGATTTTGATTCGGAAAATATGCTTGCACGATGAAGATCGGAAAACGCGGAAGACATCGACGATGGAACACCTATTTACTAAATACTAACTAGCATTTTTGTCAGCATAACACATACTCTGCTTGCCCTAATTTCCTAAAATAAGCCACGAAAATAAACCTCCGAAATCGGCCAGAAAAATCAAGATTCGCAGCTACACCACGCACGCCGCAATTTTATTCTGCAATAAAAATGTCCGCGATCCAAGTTAACGCGAAATCCATAACAAAGTATTACATCCGAAGAACCGAATTCTTGCCGACCGCCTTAATTAATTCTCCGTCCACGACGAAAGAAGAACGTCGCCAAACGAACCGCGTACCTGCGATTAACCGGCCCCCGAACAGCGTCCAGCAAGAAATCGTTTACGATCGTGACGCGTGGTTGGATGCGTGGCGCAATCCGGGGGCCCCCGAGATGAAATTCGGCCGGGCCCGGTAAAAGCGGTCGGTTACCGATGATTCTTTTTGGGGGGGGGGGGACCGGTGAAAACGGGCGAGAGCGCCGCGTAAAATCGTTTTCAGCTCCGTGGAGGGATAAAAAACGTCGCGAAGGTGCGCGCGGATATGCCTGTGCAAGTGTTCACGGATGCGAGAGTACGCGCGCGCGCGCGCGCGGATCGCACGCTCGCGAGCTCGTGCCGTGTCGGTGGCACGTGGCGTACACGTGCTCCGGTTTCCCGCCTTTCGTCTCTCCACCTCCCTCTCTCTCTCTCTCTCTCTCTCTCTCTCTCTCTCTTTTTCTCTCTCCGTCGCTCTTTCTGCCGGGTCGCTTTTGCACGGAGTTAACAGCGCGTTTTCATTCACAAGGTTCACGCGAACCGCCGCCGCTGAAACAGGAGGACCACCGGCAGGACCAAGATACCGAGAGAGGCAGCGCGGCGGATCTCTTGCGGATCGCCTCGGGGATGCGTTCAACAGGTGAGAGCACGCCGCCATTTTCACCTCCACGTTCCAGCCGCACGCGTTCTCACGCGGCGGAGAGAATCCGGCTCTCGTTTTGTAAATTATTCGACGGGTTCTGCGATCGGTTACCACTCTTGGTTTCGTCAACGAACGGACTCTCTGGGGCTTGAGAGCGAACACTGTCGCGCGATCTCACTTTCGAGACTTTGTCGATTAGGGTTCCTATCGCTCTGTATCGTTACTGTTTCAAATTGCACGATTTAATTCAGAATATAAAATTCCTCTTCGCGATACTTCTGATAAATATATAAACGCTATACAAGAGAGCTTGCCTTTTCTTAGTCAATATTTCTCGTCAATAACTCTTAAACAAAGCCACGAACTGCATTTACGCTTTAGAAAAAATTCCTTCAAACAACCCCATGAACCTCTCATTCCTCAATTTCTATTACCTTCTGAAACGCCCTGTATCTACAGTAACATAATAACACGTCGATCCGATGCTCCAAATTGAAAATATCGCGTTTCCACCAACGTCCTCTTCGCGCAGAGACAGACGCGCGATCTAGCTTGGCAACGAAGCGGATTTCTTCGAAAATTCGCGTCGAGAGATTCGTCTGGAGGCAAAGTATAGAGGATAGATGCCCGAGAGGATCTATGTCAGAGCGAAATTACAGGGCAGAAGTTCGACGATCGGGTCTGACCCGGGGGATCTAGGGGTCCAATTAGAATCGAGATTCCTCGGGGATTCCTTTTGCTCTGTTTGCGGGCCATTGAACGTCGGAAGGTGACGCTGACCGAGGACAGTGGCACCTGCCAAAAAATCAGAGCCCCCTTTTCGGCTGGCGCCACGAGAGCCGAATGCGCGCGTTTGTTCCGAGACCCGGTGTGTCGCGTGTCCTCTACACTGAAAGCTCGCCTATGGAGCCGCGTACGTGTGCTGCACACGGCTTCGCGAAAGTTGACTAATACGGGGAGCTCTCCTAGCTTATTTCCTGTTTGGATGCGTCGAGAAATATGTTTTTATCGTATGGCAACCCTTGCTTCAATGCTTGAACATTAATAGTAAATTAGTAGTAAATAGAATTTAATTTCAATTTAATTTCGAATTTTCGTAACGCGTGTGATAAGGTATTATACAGGGCAAAGAGTTAAATCGCATCTTTCTTTGCTTCGTCGTAAGTTTAAGAATTACTATTTATTTTCAAAAAGCCATCTTGAACAAATACGAACAGAATAAATGCTCTCAAAAATTGTAGCTGCTTCGAATAAATCGTTTTTAAGTCTGACTTTAAAAACGACTGGTTCCCACATTAGGCGGCTTTACGCAAACATTGCGTGCACCGTGCGCGTGTGCACGCGGGCCAGACAGTAACACGAAATCTGGCCAGATGTCTATTACGAACGTGGCGCAGGTCGGCACACACACACACGTACACACAGAGTGAGAAACCGGCAGACCCACCGGGCATCGTTTACTCGCGTGCACTTTGCTCGGAACCGGTGAATATACGCGCGCGCGCCTGCACACGGTTGCACGCGGTTGCATACGGTTGCACACGCGTGCCCCCGAAACAGCTTTCCGGCGGATTCGAGGATACCCAGCCGGGGTCTCGATCCGGTACAGGTGGCGATCACTCTTCCTGGCCGGTTCTTATCGTGCCGCGCGATCGACCTTTTCGTCTCTGTGAACCAGGCACCGACCACCCCAGCCTCGAGAGAAAGAGATAGAGAGAGAGAGGGGGGGGGGGGGGGGGCGGGTTTCTTTCGATCCTTTTCGAAAGGCAGATTTATTTTCGGAGGCCGCGAGAAACTCTGCTGCTCGCTGGTGGCTTGTGTGCAGCCTTTAATCGTTGCAGGTGGTTCCCGCGTTTCGTGGATGCAACGGTCTACAGGTGCTTAGGGGGATAATTAATTGCCGGCCGAATTTCTCCGGACTGTTCGACTACGATTCCCTGTGTGCATCGATGGTGGTCGCTATTTATTTTTTTTTTCTTTTTTTGGTTTCGTTTATAGAAATGTGTTTCTATAGATAGTTGCAGTTTTACGTTGGCGTCGTTGTTGCGAAAGGTGTTTTAGATACAGGTTTTTTTCGGGGGAGAAACGAGGTCTCTCTTTGCGAGACGAGTTTCGCCGAGATCGAGATCAAGATTCTAACGCTCGTGGAGGGAACGTGCGGCTCTACCTTTATGGACGTTGTAATAAAGCTGAAAATCGTTTCGAAAAGGTGTAGATCGTTATCGGGATCTTGCGAGAGATACAAAGAAAAATTTAGCGGAGTTGTACCTGGCGCGCGAGGGGTCTCATAAATCGAAAACTCGTTGCGCAACCGATCGCATAAATTCTCGGAAAGATGCATGCGCAAGGCACAAAATTAACAATATAACAGCTAGAACTTGTTGCAAAAACTTAAACAATCTATAGAAAAATCAATAATAGTTCAGTTAACACTAAATACTGAAAGATCGATTTCACATTTTTCATTTCATAATTCTTGAAATCATAAATCTGTTTCCATTAAAAATTGTTAAATACATCTCTTTCCTCAAGCATTACAAAAACCAATAAAATTTGAATTAATTTTTATCTTGTAATTCTCGCCAGAAAATGTTAGTTAATCGCTTTTAGACCTCGTCAGGTTCATCGTTAATAGAAAAATAACGAATCCATCAAAGTCTGAGTAAAAGCGTTCGAAGACAAGGTTCCGGATATTCCATTAACCCGAAGACAATACGATAAACTGCGTTCGCAATGGCAGAACCGTGTTACAAAGATTGGCAAAGAGAAGCACGAGCCTTAAGTACCGGAGGGAGGCCGAACGAATTACCGAATCATGAAGGAGAGCAACGGAAAAGGGAAAGTTCGACGGCGTGTTTGGAGAAGGGAAGTTGAGAACAGCGATGCCTGCGCCAATGGGGCAAGGGGATACCAGGATATGGTACCTCGTAGGGTGGTGCTTTCAGTCAGACTGCTAAGAGACTCTCTAGGACGATGGATGCTCGTCTTTCCGGAGGACGGGAAGACATTCTTGAGCAAGGAATACTTGTGTCGCGCGATACCGCGCCCTGCTCTCTCCTTACTCGACGGATATTTTCACCAAAAATCCATCGACCTTCCCTGAATACTATGGAACGGTTTGCGAGTCGGAAGACAGCGTGGAGTATCAAAAATGACTTGTCGAATTTTCTCAGATTTTTAGAGATGAATGAGTTGATTGTATATTAATATGAAAAGACAGGAGAATAAAATTTGATTTCGACTTGAAGCAATGATAAAATAATCGCACCTGAAAACTTACTATTTTTATAATATTTGTACTTATAAGACTTTTTGGTCTCCACTATGAATCTGCTCTCTAAATTACGCCAAAGAGTCGATAGCAAACATAACTAGCTAAAATCATTGTAATATATAAAATATGATCAAAATATCGTCAAAGTATAAATCCCCAGTGAACCTACAATTTCAACTAATTACATTCACAGCATTAATTTAACATCTCTCACATAAAATACAAGACCATAACACGCTCGCGTCACGAAGACAATGATCACGTCAGGAGACTCGCTCCCCCGATCCAGTACACAGTAATCTACTAAAAGTCCCCTACTCCTCTCATCTCCGTTACAAATGCAGAAAAGCCGTAAACGCAGAACCGCCATAAATTCAGAAAGCAGCACAGATCCGTCGGAAAGAGCTCCGAGAAATCCGAGCCCCGGCAATCTCGCGGAGAGGGCCACCGGACTCTAAAGTTCCAACGACGCCTCGCCGGTTCGGTCGCAGAATCGCGCCGCGTCCCCGCGCGATCGCGGCGGATGCAGAATCATCGAGAATCTTTTTTATCGGTCCGAGCCCCTTTCGGTAACCCAGTTCTCGCGCCGGCTAATGGACTTTTGCTCTTCCCCGCGGAGCATCGCGAATTTACCGGGACCAGTTCGAGAACCCGCGAGAGAAAGAGGGAGAAGGGGGAAGCCGCGGAGAGACAACGCGGGAAGGCGACGGCGAGAAGGATGTGTAGAGAGGAAGATAGGGAGATGTATAGAGAGAGGAAGATAGAGAGATGTATAGAGAGATGTATATATAGAGAGAGAGGAAGATAGGGAGATATATATAGAGAGAGAAAGAGAGGGAGGAGAAGCAGAGTTGGTCGGCGGTTTCGGGGGGGGCGGCGAGGGGGGGAAGAAAAGCCGGGGAGGAGAGTTTCAGGACGACGAGGACGACGGTGTTTCACGGTGTGGCAAATTCATATCGACCATAACGGGAGCGAGGCGAATGGCGGGCCGCGTTCGGTAACGAGGGACTTGCATTAGTCAGGAATTCGAGTCGCAGCGTGCGCTAGCCCGTTTCGCGAACTTCCCCCGTTCCACCCTTCCCACGAAAACTGAATCTAGAGTTCGCGAGCGAAACCTACACCGGCGCGCCGGAAATTCGCGAGCTCGCCGAATTTATCCGACGAGTTTTCAGCTAAACCCCGGCCGAAGTGGCGGCGACGAGCCACGACCTCTCGACAAGGAAGATTCCGAAAGGCTATTGTTGTGTCAGAGGGGGATGACGACGGCCGATCATTGGGGCGGCAATTATTTTTTGAATAGCTTCCTAACTTCTCGACGAAGGTCCTATATTATTCGTTAAACTGAGGATCTTTATGCAAAATAAAAATTTTTCTATTGCAAAAAGGTGAAGTGCGAGGATTCATCACTTTGTTGACGATTTTAGAGGATCGCGAGTAGGCTAGCTAGTGGGGTGACTTTTGTTTGCTTTTAGGCATCATTAATTGATTAAGTATATTTTAATTGACAACGCTGTTAACACTTGGGGCTATAGACTATTTTTAACTCCAAGATGAAGACATTTGTTCCAACCTACAGTATTTGCATTTCGTCTGTTTCTATTTGATACATAGAAAATTGAACATCTATGCTTATAGAAGACATTTATTATTCGACGATTTATCGAACACATACAAATCTAATAATTGAAAATACCGTGCCAATTTTTAACACCTTGAATATAAATAACCTGACAATCTTTCCTCGATGAATATTGTATTCTGACAATTTCTGAGCGATTCTGAATGAAATAAAACGAAGCTAATTCCTCAAATACGACGCTGGTCCACCCTCTGAGACACCCAGCTGCCCGGAGAGTTTTCTCTCCGTTCGGTTTCGGCCATTCGATATTGAATAACACGAGCGAAGGCCGCGGTCGAGAGCGTTCGAGCTCTCTGCAACGCCCCACAAAAGTAAGCAGAGAGGCCCGCAACAAGATTTACTGCGGAGAACACGCGGCTCCGGCAAAAAATTACAACTCCGTATCAGGCGTCGTCCCACTGCGATCCAAACGGAGGAATTGAGAGATAAAACAGAGGGAGAGAGAAAGAGAGAGAAAAGGAAAGAAAGAGATAGAAGGAGCGGGAGATAGAGAGAACGAAAAAGGAGAGTCAGAGACGCGTGTTCCATAATCCACCGCAAAATCGAACGCCGCGGTACGGTAGCCACCTCATTAAGCATTTTATCGGCTGTATTTTTGCCCGGGCGGCCATGCTGGGCGGCGTGCAAGAAGCCCACGAGAACTCGGGATCCGCCGACAATGGTCTCTGACTTCGGGACGCAAAAAGTGGATCGTGTCTGTGCGTGTGTGTGTGCGCAGTTCCCGCGCGACGCAATAGCGTGGTCGGGGGCGATCGGAAAAAATCGCGGCGAATTGAAAACTCGACCAAGAAACCGATTACGAATTTTTCGTGCGGACGATACCGCGAATAATAGAGGCGAGATAAGGCGAACGATGATCGCGCGAGTGACCCCTATCGCGGCACCGAGGAGCGCAACGCGTCCGTTTTCCCGATGCACCACCGAGGGACGAGAGAATAATAAAGCGAAGAAAGAGAGGACGAGTCAAAGAGTGAGAGAGAGAGAGGAGAGAGAGAGAGAGACGACCGTTCAGGCGAGGCGTTGTTGCAGGGACGAAGAGGGAACGATCACGATTGGGAGAACTCGTGCACGGTGGGAGGATGATGCTCGTCGCCGGAGAAAGGGATTCGGGGCAGGCTAGGGCACCAGGGGGTGGTGAGGGGTCGAGGCCGAGAGGGGTGGCAGAAGCAGATGCTCATCGGGCCCCTCCTGTAAATGTAGATTATGCTCATCCCTCGCTCGTGTGCGTCGACGTGCGTGAGCCACGCACTCCGGGACTTGGACTTGGCCTTTCCTAAGGAGAGGCAATCGAAAAGCCTCGCTTGCTTCTCTCTGCCCACGGGAAACTGTTTCCCCCTCGGGAACTGGCTATACTATACAATACCCCGCTATAGTTCACACACAGGAACGGCAGCCGCTTCCGGACGTACCAGCGCCAAAGTTCATATATCTAGCTCTCTACGAACACCTTGCTATATTGAATTGTTCTACCACGGTGTGTCTGTCTGGCTCCGTTCGAAGCCACAGGTTTTTAGAGCCTTTCTGGACGATGAGGTTTGCGAGAGAATACTTCTTTTATAATTTAGGTGGCCTTTGTAAAATATACTGAAATTGTCGAATGAGTACGACAAGGTTGAGGATTGGTAATTGGGTCTTTTTACTCGCAAGAAGTAACGTGCACCAAATAATAAATTCTACTCCCTTATCATTAATGTTCAAACATTCAAGTAAAAAGCACAGAAAAAATATTAACACTATATCCTTTCTAAGAAATAATTTCAACTGAAATATTTCCAACTAAATTAACAGTGAAACGATCGATTATTACGAAGCACGCAGAGCTGCGCAAATTTCGCGCGTTCCGCGCCGTTGTTATTGTCAATGATCAGCTGCTCGATAATGGATCGCCGTCCATAATGAATCATACCTCAACGAGATAGCAATATAATTGCTAAATCCAAATTACGAAATGTAACATACTCGAGTAACATCGTCCCGCAGCAGCGTCCGTGTATCAATCACGTGCGCGGAGGAACTTCGAAGATGTTACAGGCCCCTGGTGCTTGTTAGCAATAATTACACCGATTACAACGCAGCGAGGACGCGGGCCGATTTTGACAGAGGATATCACTCTGTAACCGGGGCTGTTCGTTTCCGAGTCGCGCGCGCGAGACCCATGTAGCAATTTCCATCTCGGCTCGTTAAAAATTCGGTCCGGCGAGCAGCGAGAGCGCATGTTTAATCGGCGCGACAGCAATATTATCGTCGTGCCCGTAGCACGGTTCGACGCGAGGCATCGTTTCGTAGAAACTTCATCCCCGGAGTAAAGAAACCCCGTCCCATCTATCAGTGCCGTGGCGAATTTCCATACGCGCGCGAGCCACGGCGATTCACGAAGTCGTGTGCGTGGCGCGTGTGCGACCGGCGGGAGCGCGGGACCGAGAAAGAGAGAGAGGGAGAGAGAGAGAGAGAGAGGCCGAAAGTAAGAACGACGACGAGGGAGAGAGTGAACGAGAGGGCGGCAGGAAAAGAAGGATATAGTGGGAGTGAGCGGAGAGGAAAAAAAGGAGGAGAGCGGGAGAGAGGAAGAGAGAGAGAGCAAGAGGCAGGTGCATCACGGTGACACTCCCTCGATAATTCTCCAGAAAGCAAGGGAGCGAGAAAGAAAGAGCGCGAGAGATAGAAAGAAAGAGAGAACGAGAGAGAGAGAGAGAGATTGAGGGGCCAAGAGAGAGATCGAGAAAGTACAAGAAAAGGGGAACAAGGGAGGAAGAGAGACGGTCGAGGAGAGGGAGAGAAGAAAAAGAGACGAGTCGAAGGAGGGGGAGAGAAAGAGAGAAGGACAAAGAGCGTCTTATAGGATAAGAGGATCGTGGGAGAAGGAAAGGAACCGAGCTAAGTCACGAGTGTTGTGTCTGGAGCTCGTTTATGGTTGTTCGCTGAAACTCTCGCTCCGGGGAACGAGAGAGTTTCAGAAATGGCGTTCTGGGGTCAGATCGGATCGAGAAGGTAATCTCTACGAATTGCTTCGCAGTCTTGCCCGCGTTTACCCAAAAGAAATCGAAATCCCTCGATCCGAGCCTACCCCCTCCCTCCGAAATCTAGGATCCGGCGGGCTTCCTCGGACAGATTCCAGCGAAATTCAATCGTATGCTACTACACATCCACCGTGAAGAATGCTATAACATCGCTCCCTTCGTTCTTTGCACAATAAAGGATATCGTATTAACGAATAATCAGCGGAGGATAAGATGAACAACAAAACTGCCAATTTGATCGAACTATTAGAACAATTCAGATATTTTCATGGAAAATAATCGAATAAATTATACTATTGCGACAGCTACTGTAACAAAAATGATATGAAATTTAAATAAACTTTGAATTAACCCGCGAATGGTGCTACGGAATTTCTCGTGTCCCCAGAACAAGTTTCTGCATACCGAAGTCCACCGCAGCATTGCAATTAGACATACGCGTTTCCCCGACTTCGTTTCACTATTTCAATTTTCTAGCCATTAATTACATGCCTCGAAGCAGTCGAAAACATTTTTACGAGATTTTCAAACAACTCCGCGATCAATCACGGTCCGAGAAAGTCGAGCGGCACACCGATCGCGGCGTGTCCACCTGTACCGATATAATTTCGTACAGACGAGACTCGCGGCAAATGAATTTCTTGCAGGGCGAACGGGTTAATCAATCGATTCCTTCGGACCGGGGGTAATTTCGTTTGGCCGATGGCTAATTGCCTGGGAATTATATAGCCGGAGAGGTTGTCGCGGCTGGCCGCGATTACGCGCGGCGTCCAACGGTTTATCGTTTCCTGAAACAAACTCCGCTTCAGGTAGATTTACTCGTGAGTCACCGGCTGATAATTTTAGATCGGATCGGACGTCGGGATACGCGCTCCTGTTTTCGCCGCGTTATACAAGCGGCACTCGATCGTTTTGCCGGCGACGGAATCGAAAGTCTCGATCGAGAGGAAACGCGCGCGCGCGCGCGTCGGCAAAGGGTGGACACAACGCTCCGGAGCCGCGAGCGGATCGCTCCTGATCGGAAGAAAATATTTCTGGCGCGGCCGTGATACGATCGTATTTTTAGATACCCTTGCACTTGGACCGAGCCCTGACCCTTTCGAACTTGTTCGAGCCTCCGACTATTAACCCTTTGCGGTCGTAAATTTGTGGTAAATTCACAATAGGTGCTGGTCAGGATTGATCAATCACAGATACGTGTAACGCTGTAACGTGTTCCAATTTTATGTAAAAATCAGAGTAAATAAATAAATAGCTTCGGTGGCTAAGCGTGAGCATAGGATCGTAAATAGTTAACCCTTCTACGCAATTGAAAATGTTAGCGCGGCGAAACTCGTGGAAGTAAATACGGAGGTGAACAGAAATAGTTGAGCCGCTAGATTCCTATTTAACGAGACAAATACTTTCTCCGCAACTTTGTAAACCCTTGATTGATATATTGCCATCTCTGCTCCGGTTTCCAAGGCGAGAGACCGATCCTTCAGGAAAGCGACGAACGCACGCGGCAAAGATCGGACTCGCGTCTTCTCACAAAGGGAGGCAATAAATCAGGTGCCGCGGGAAGGCTTAAATTCGAGCTAGCCAAATAAAATGATGCGCTCCGAAGCCACGGAGCCAATAAGAGTAAAACGGTGTTAGTATGTTTTATCGCTTAACGTGTTTGCTTTTTAATACCACTTTGTTGCACGCGCTAAATCTCCTCGGCGAGATTTTTCTCGTCAAACGTGTCCGCGGTGTAATTAATAAAACCCCGGATGGATTTTCGCCACGGCGAAGTTTGATCGGCGAGTAAACGAACGAACGAGTCTCGCGGGGCTCGTGAATAAATCATAAGGTTTCCTTTTTTTTTTCTTTCTTTTTTTCGGCCGCGCGGGTTTCGCACGGGACACCCGGTATCGTACACAATGTTTCCACTCGAGGTAGCAATCGTTGGAAATTAACCGGGCAAAGCGAAGCGAAGAATTAACCGGATTGTTGGCAATTGACGACCGGCACGCCAGAACAATTGACGCTTAACGAACCCGACACCGCGCCGCGGCCTGCACCAAACATCGGAATATAAATGAGTAAGACGAGAAATCGATCCGAAAACAACCGCGGCGTATATATTTTCGAAATCGCCGTTGATCCGACACTCGAAAAACACAGCGTTAAAACCCGACACGAATCGGTCCCCGTTGTATATGTATCTAATCTCCGATTAAACACGAGCGGCGCGCGTGCATCGTATAATAAAATTGCGGGCTCGTTCCCGTGCAATTAATCTATCAAACATTTCGCACGTGGAAGTCCCACTTCCGTTGTTAATTTACGACACGGTTTATCATCGTGCCGTACAATTTAGTCGGACCGTAACAAGTCTTATAATTTCACGGAACTAATCGGAACACACCGCCGGCGCCGATCGCGCCGAACAAATTCATTTGCAACACACCGCTAAATAACTCGGCTATTTATTTTTCGGCGCTATTCATCTTTCACCTTCCGCCCGTGTTATTTGATCTCTCGCGGTTTCGATATTTCAAGCAACGCGTCGAAATTCAAACTGCGCCGCGGCGAACATTATTTATCGCCGCGCGATTTAATTAAACACGCCCGCGATATTTCAGAACTGCGTGGAAAATACTTCGAACTTCACTAACGAAGAACACTGTTACGTTGATGATGATAATTGTTCCGAGGAATAAATCATTGACGATGATTTATCTTCTTATCCGTATTAGAAATATTTTATGCAAATTATTGTACGTTTCGAAATGGAAACAAGGTTTTGGGGTTCGAAGGTCGTTCAAATTTCCCGCGCGCAGAATTTAAAACCGAGGTCTGACGGACGAGGGCCCGCGAAAATTCGAAGCTCGCTAAGATGGCGGCCCGGCCCGGGTTGAGCACCCCTGTCGTTTCCCAAACAACATGCTTCCAAGCTAAACAAACAGCCACTACGTTGACTAACTACGATCTCGGGATCCCGATCGTCGCGCGAACCATTCGATTATGTATCCTCCCTTTGAGGGAGCCCGGTATTATACATCGAAGCATTTCGAATGGTCTCGCCGTTCGCTGCCATGTTCTTTATCGTTATCGATGATAAATCAAAGCTGAACAATGTCGGTCAGATAAGATTGCTTTTTACAAACAGATAAAAAACATTTCGGCGGTAGTAAGCGCGTGTACGAGCATCGACAATCTCGTGGAGCGAGAGAGAGAGAGAAAGAGAGAGAGAAAGAGTAGCAGACACGTGCCTGAACTGACATGTATCGAAAAGAATGAGAACCACTTTTTGGTATTAAATCGAATACTACTTTCGATATTAAACGGTGCGAAATCACGAATGAAACTCGTAAAATATTTATACAACGTATGCCACTTTATGTAGCGATGTATTATTGCGTTTGCAAATTGAAATATAATACACTATTGAAATGTTGAGAACATGTTTCCCGTATCTGATATTCGAATATATTTCTGCTGTAAAGTGTAGCCAGTTCTGTTTACAACACGCAGCGGTTACGGCGCATCGTGGAGAGCCGTTTCGCTCGGTCTCTCTCTTTGTCTCTATCGAACAGCTTCGGTCTCCCTCGCCCGGCATCAGGCAGGTGTATGGAAAAGAAGAAAAATAAAGAAAGGAAAAAAAAGACGCGCACCGTAGTCCCTTCCCCGTCGAGATCACCCCGGGGCCAGTCCGCCGAGAAAAAGAGTCGGATTTATGGTCCGGAGGCATTACGTCCGAACGATTAACCTCTAACGATTCCGCTCTTTCTTCCAGCGGCGACGCGCCGTAGACACGTGGTACGAGAGGAGCGACCGCGGAGCACGCCCAGTCCGTGGGCAAACTTTCAACTAACTCGTCTCACTCTGATCCGGCTGGCATTCATGAAACGGAAGGCAGCCTCGTACACACGCGTAACGTATTCGCGAAGAACCTATAGTAACCTTGAAAAGCCTTTTTCTCGGGCGAACAGCCGTCACGGCATCCGCGGCCCATGTCACAACAACGACGCTGTTGCACATGACAGTGCACCGTGTGCCGAGAGAGAGAATAGCGTGCCGCCTCTGGTGTGCGTGAGGGATCGGTGTACCGCGGCGGGTTATACAGGTTAGGTTATGATTACATTTTTTCCTCGGGCACCGAGCTACGGTGCCGCGAGCGAGGAATTCATCGGTGGCACCGAAACGACGTGAACCGTACAACCGGGTAACACAAGGATGAACGGATCTCCCCCGGGGGGTTAGTTTCACTACGACGGGGCAGCACTGTCCAAAGCACTGACAAGCAAACCAAAACACAGAACGGAGCGAGTCGGTCGAGGAGATCCGTCCGGCGCGATCCTCGAGACGATCGAGGGCTCGATCGACCGCACCACTACACCCGGACGATTCGTTCACCCTCGCGGGAGTTGTCTGTCCATCGTGGTAGCACACCAGAGCGACGCCTCGCTGATAATTAAGCCCGCGATGCTCGATCTCAGCCGAGTGATCACCAGAGACACACAAGAGGCTGGCCGTGTATTTCTCACACACGGTGCGCACGCACAGCACTGGGATTCCGGTGTCCGTGGCTCGGGAAAGGGACTGTTTCGTGGCTGACGACACTCACCGGGCTGCTTGTTGGCGATCTTATTGAAGCAGTTCTGAAAGACCTCGTAGAGATGCATCGGCTCGTCGTCGCTGGCCGCCATGTTTTCACGAGACGAGAAAACGAGTGGACGTCCGTGGTTGAGGCGAGTGGGCACGGTTTCGCGGTGCGGCCGCGCGCGGAGCCACCCTCCTCCCTGAACGGTCACGCACACTACTGAACCAAGCCGACTCACCGACGCGCTTCTTATAGAGCATCGGTGCCGCCACCTATCCTCCGTCACTTGCGCCGCCCCTGGTGTCCACCGAATTCAAATGGCCCAGTTCTTGTCCAAGTAACCTGCAATAAGCGGCTCGAATATAATACGCAGCTTAATGGAGCCGCCTTCGATTTCGATAACTATGAGTATACACAATTAAATAGATTTAGACAGTCGACGTAACGCGAATTAACTATTGCTATTTTGTTCACTCAGATCCGGGATCTCATCCTACTCGGATCAAGATTCATCCACCATCTTTAAAGGATTACAACGAAAGCGCAAAAAGCTAACGGAAGGATCATTCTACGAAGATTTATGGCAATTCGCGTGGTACAAAATTCCGATATGTAAATATAAGTTGAACACGGAGCTCGACAACAATTATGAATCTATGCAGTTGTGGTGAGCAGTTTTATTCACAATTTAAAAATACAAACGACAACAGATAATATATCTTCGTTGTTTTAAAGTACGAAATATACAATTAAGATACACTTTGTTAGTGTGGTACAATAACACAATTGTTCGTGTAGCATTATGTTACAAAGTCTCTTTGTTATTGTAGTGTACAAGCTGATAGCAATGATCGGTGCGGGCGCGTCACTTTTCGATGTGTACGATATTGTTGCAATATCGAAAGGGGACAGTAGATTCGTCTCTTCTCGTCTTGCATCTCGCTTGTAGTTTATGAAGTCTTTCTTGTCAAAAATAGATCTGAGTCTCTCTCCCAGTGCTGATTTATTACTAACACAGATCTAACAGAGATTTTAATATCGTTTCTTGTATCAATTTGTTCGCTGTTCCACGTCGTACCGTTATATCCCGGCGAAGCCGGAACTCTGGGGAATCGATTGCGATATGTCCTCATAGTCTTGTCGTCCAACACCTACAATAAAATGAACAGTTATAAACACGTAGTTTAGTTGTTTGAATCACTTGTCCAAGAAAATACTATGACGCTCGCAACACAGAACTAGCGAACGTATTTTTTACAGCTATAACAGCTAGTAAGAAGACAACATACAAATAATAATGGCAGAAACGAGCAGCTTAAAATGAAGTAACATATATTTTACAAATATATAAAAACGTCACATGCACCTACTTAAAGCAAAAGTACGAAGAAGCAATGCAGGCCTACTAAACACAGATCTCTCTCCAATGTATTACTGACCCATTGCTGGACTCTGCGAAAACATTGTTGCTAAACTTCCACCTCTCGCTTGGCCTATTCTCATTAGTGATACGCTCGTGATAACGCGTGCAATTAGATTTATGATCATAATCGCTGCACTGAACTTCTCACCTCCATCTAGAACTTTTAGTTATTAATTAGATATATACATTATAAATAAATTCATTAGAAAGTGGCTCTAACTTACATAACGTTGGAAAATAAATTGCTAACGTTATTACATCAAGAAATATGGATAGTACATTTATCAGCAGTGCCTAAAACAATCAATTCTATTATGCTCATACAGACAAAACAGTACGTAGAAAATTGTAATATTTACTAGCTTACATATTGCACTGGTTCGTCCGATTCATTGTGATGTGAGGCCCATAATATACAAACAAAAAACAGTAAATTGTAAAACATTACTGATTTTGGACACCAGAGACCCTGAACAGACCTAAAAATCAATTGTTTAAATTATTTAACAGAGAGCTTGGAAACTAATGTTACAGATACGTTGCGCAGTACTTTGTTATTAATTTTAATTAAGATGTAAAACTTATTCTTACCATGTTACTAGCACTAAATGTATTGCAAATATCACCTGAAACAATCCAATGGGATTGTAAAAAATGGTCTTAAAATGGTAACGGGACGGTATGTGGTATTCCGGTTTCGTGAAAATTCCGGTTCGTATTACGTGAACCGCCGCAATAATATGAGAAGCTTGTCAAACAAGTTAGGTATTGTTTCATTGCCATCCATCCTTATATAAGTGTATATCATTTCAAACATAAACGAACACGACGCGGAGAACGCGGCATGAAATTTCGTTCAAAATATAATTAAGGGGGATTATAATGACATCTGTTCTTAGAATTGATCTCATCCAAATACCTGCAAGCGGAAACGCAGGGGAGAAAGCGACTAGAATATTAAATAAAGAGGATAACGAACGGTTAATATACAACGGAGCACCGTTAAACATTGTGAACAACATCGTCTTCGTTCGTCGGAAAATACCGTATGATGAGATTGTTAAAACATAATAAGAGAATTTCGGTAATATTTACCTTCAAACCAACGTGTGTTATACTCGAGATATTTGGCATTTTTTAAGTTAATGGAACTTTTCGAGTCCGCAGAATGCTACTGTTTGCTGACCCTTCTTTGTTTATGACAGTTTTCCCTGATTGTTTATCGGATCACACTTTTGTGCAGTTATCAAAATCTAATATGAGTCACTCGAAAACGCCTCTTCGATACAACGCGAAACCATGTCAGTGACACCACAAGTCACAATGTACGTACATAGTCAGCTATCAATACTAGTCCTCGATTCGATACTAGGAGACCTCTGGCGGCGAATTTGTATATTATACTACCCCTACAAATTTGTTGTACTCTCTAAGGTGGCAGGTACATGTCACTATCAATTTACTGCACATATTATTGCGATGGTAGCACTATCTTATCAGTAAATTGTTAACCGATCAAAGCTAAGAAAATTTATAAGATAAATCTTAACCCTCGTTAACAGATTGAACTGCGTACACTATTGTACCACGGCACGGTAAATAGAATAGTCAATTAGTTACGAAACTGCATAGTGGCGTCATCTCGCAACTGGAAACAGAAACTATCCGAGTGATTATCTGTGTTTGAAAATACAGTGTACACATTATCGCTCCGTATTATTCACGTAAGAATCATTTATTTAAAAGTAACTAATATGTTATATCGAATAAATAACTGATCTCTTATATAATACGTTTGGAAAACAAATGTCATTGTTCAACAGGTTGATTTTACGTTCTATAATTTATCCGGACACCCGTTTGAGGTTATATTTTACGTAGAGGTTATGAAAGGAGTTTCAGCGGTGCCGATAGAAAAATGAATAAATTACTCTCTGCTCCGATAAAAGAGGTCAGTCAGAAAATAAATGTCGGTGACCTGCGTCCGTCCGACATTACAAAAGCCACTGTCAAAGTAACAGAACTTATTAAACCGTTAAACGCTTACATCACTCTCACTCACGAAACAGCAAAGAAAGAAGCAGAAGAGTCGGACGCTAGGCAGAAAAACAATGGGTTATTGGGCAAACTCGATGGAATTCCTATTGCAATTAAAGATAATTATTGTACAAATGGTCACCTGACGACATGTGCCTCGAAGATGCTGTCAAATTTTGTACCACCATACAACGCGACTGTGTACCAGCGTCTGAAAGACTCTGGAGCAGTTCTGATGGGCAAAACTAACCTGGACGAGTTTGGTATGGGTTCAGGAACCATCGATTCGTATTATGGTGCGACTAGAAATTTATGGAATTCAGATGTATTAGCAAAATTTTATTGTAACAATGTCTCCAAAGAAAAGAGTACAAAGAATACTACTAGTCAGAACTCCTGGCATATAGCAGGTATAATTAATCAACTTTCTTTCTCTATTCTCTTTAAACATGGTACAAATTATAGGTGGAAGTAGTGGTGGTTCTGCAGTGGCTGTCGCCACTGGAAGTTGTTATGCAGCATTAGGTTCAGACACTGGTGGTTCAACTAGGAATCCAGCATCTTATTGTGGTATCATTGGATTAAAATCTACTTACGGCTTGCTGTCTAGGTACGGTCTTATTCCCCTTGTAAATTCCATGGATGTGCCTGGTATTCTAGCTAGAAATGTTGACGATGCAGTACTGGTACTGAATGCTATTGCTGGCCCAGACCAAGCAGACTCAACCTGTAGTCAAAACGAGTATGTACCCATTGATCTACCGGACTCAATAGACGTCAGCAATCTTAGAATCGGAATACCGAAAGAATTCAAGGTCAGACACATAAGCACCGACGTTCAGGAATGCTGGGAGGAAGTTTGCCAGTACTTGAAAGAAGCTGGCGCGTCTGTTTCTGTGGTATCAATGCCACATACAAGCTACTCTATAGCTTGTTATTCAGTCTTGAATCGTTGCGATGTTGCCAGTAATTTATCTTGTTACGACGGCATGGAGTACGGCTACAGAGCGGACAATTCGGACTCCGTTCATTCGTTGTACAAGAGTACGAGAACCGAAGGTTTCGGCGACGTCGTGAAGGAACGTATTCTAGTCGGAAATTATTTTCTATTGGAGCAAAACTACGACGAGTATTACATTAAAGCTATGAAAATGAGAAGACTGATCGCCAGTGATTTCGACGCAGTGTGGAATAACAATGTAGACCTTTTACTCACCCCCACCACTTTAACAGGGGCACCGAATTACGACGAATTTATTTCATTGGATAATCAGACCCAATGTTTGATTCAAGATTATTGTACCCAGCCCGCTAATATGGCGGGAATACCGGCAGTCAATGTGCCAATTAAACTTTCGAAAAGTGGTCTACCTTTGTCCCTGCAGCTTATGGCTCCCTCTTTCCACGAGGAGAGACTCCTTAAAGTTGCGAAGTGGATCGAACAAAGGGTAAAGTTCCCGAAACTTCAACTGAAGGAGACATCTTTAGACGAATAAAGTGCTTTTTTTTTTGCATCAATCTTGATTTTTCATTCTCGCTCAGAGGTTCTCAATTATTTTGTGTATGTGTATCCTCCAGTAGAAACCGTACGGTTTTCAATGAAAAATAATATCGAAGCGCAGTGGTCGTTCGTCCAAGGGTAATTGGGATTTAAATAGACACCGTGTATCCTCTCACGCGGTTATTGTATCGTCGTGGGATACAAATTATTGTGCTCCTAGAAGCTATCGGCCGTATCTGAAATTCTATTCATCGCGTAATCAGGTCGCGTTTGCTTGCCACGATGGAGGACCCTTCTGTTATTGCATCGCAATGTACCGTGCTCTACGAATGAATGCCGGGGGCCCGATATATGCAACTGTAAATTACTTGACACCGGTCGCGAGTATGAAAAGAGGGGGAGGGTGGTGGCGAATTTATGTTAAAGTGGACAGCGTCGTAATTGAAGCCCCCCCGGAAAGCTGGAACACTGAATTTCCCCGTCGCTTTCTCTTTGGCCGCGGAGGATGGTACACTCATGAATCTCGTATTAAAATACGGTACACGCGTATTACGGCCGTAATATCTCGACGTATAGAGATTTTTCACTTTGAAAGCGGAGAGGGGGGGACCAGAGACCGACTCGAAAACTGTTTAGGAATAGAAATTGCTGTTTTAGGGCTGTTTAGGGATTACTCGGGCCCCTTTGTTAGGGGCTCCGTTCGTCGACCCCTCCGCCACCGGATGAAATTCCTCTTTGTCAATAGAATCTCCGCTCGAGTTTCATATATGTTTAAATAATTCCCGTACGATGAACAAGAATTTCCAGACC
Organism: Augochlora pura; assembly: GCF_028453695.1. NCBI lineage: Eukaryota > Metazoa > Arthropoda > Insecta > Hymenoptera > Halictidae > Augochlora > Augochlora pura. Next base: position 24,362,510 of record NC_135775.1, on the reverse strand, counting down.
GGCTACTATATTCGAAAATCATACCCTTTAGAATCTCGTTACAATGTTACATTGTTGAGAATTACAATTGCGCGACGAATAATCCCCTTTCGAGCCGGCTTTTCGATGGAAAATCAGATGTCTCCTGTCGTGCGCGCGGTATAATTGTAATCCATAATGCCGCCACGATATTCGAAGGTTGTTACTACGATCGAAGCACTTTTTATTCGCGAAGTATTGCACGAGAATTTACCGAACGGCGAGCGGTTTCGCCGCCGCCGCCGCTGCCGCTGTTCTGACATTTCAAAGTCTATTGTCCCCAAGAGGCTCGAGGGATCGACTGACAAACAAACAGCATTGTGCGCGTTTCACGTGCGTACCATCCATTCAAGTTCCCTCGATAATTAGATCGTTGTGACATTTCAGTCGATTTTCGCGGCGCGCTTGTAACACGCGCTGACATTTTGATCAGAGTTCTTCCCGCCTGACGAATTCGAAATTCATGAATCGAAAAGCACCAGGGAAATGATCGGCCGGCGAAATCCTCAATTTTTGCTTCGCGATATGCGAAAATTTATTTCAGAAGCGGCAAGAGTTCCGGCGATTCGAAATTTCGCCTCGAGTACTTTTAATTGGAAAATGTGAAATGCGGTGTCTGGTTAGCGGAGCGCGAGCTTTCGTGCGGAATAAAAATTGTCTCGTCTAATTGCAAAATATGGGAACTCGTTGTTTCGTTTCTTAGTAATTTTAATGGGTCGGTGTTAATGGCAGAGAATTTTCGAATACTTTGAATATTTTTGCTGCTTCGCGTTTCGTCATTAGTGCATAAAATCTGTGGTTTTTACTGTATGTTTTCACCGTGGTTATTACAAAATAATTTCCCAGAGAGAGAGAGGTATAATAAGGAAGTGTGATTCAGGGTTGTTTTGTTATATCATTAAATGTATTTTTATGCACTTGTTGCATCTGGAGATTTGCCATAAATCTCAATTTTAATCGTAAGACACCGTCTAGAAAGAAGCTCTACAGTATATTAACAAGTAAGTGTTAAAATAAATAAAACTGCAATACCAGAATTCGTTTAACCTTAATCCGACCAAAATCTATATAGAAGGAACCAATAACCAATTAATGCTCACTTTCGCAATTTCGATCCCTGACCTGTAGCCACTTCATCATCACCCCTTCGTTACGACTATTTAAAACCGGACGCGACATCCTCATAAATCCACAAAGGATCGTCGAACGAGTTACGATAAATTTACCCCCCTCGAGGTTATACCGACCAGTCGTACGGAACAAAGTCGCCACGATAAAACAACTTACTCGTCTAAGCAGCAAACGCAACCGCATCTTCGTAGCGTCATAAATTAATTCGGCGAAACAATCGAAACAGCTGCGTCCGTCCGCGACGTCTTTCGATCCTCTCGCGTGCACCGAATATGGCGTAACCGCGGCGAACAATTAATTCCTCGACCTTCCGGTAGCATCCTCCCCCGTGTCACTCTTGTTAACCGAACGATTATCCGGCATCGGTTGCGAGGGCCAGGCAAAACGAAGAATATATTCGGTGCACTTTGAGGGACGACGGCCAGAAAGCGAGGTGTAACTTTAAGGGTGGTTTTTCGGGGGAGAAACAGGGTTGGGCCTGGCGGTGTCATAGCGCACGCGCGAAACCCGGACGAGGGCTGTCGTGTCGCACTCTGCCGACGGATCCGCCAGTCGTCGTGACGACCTCGAACCGTCAGTGTCGCGAGTCGTTCGGATTAATTCTGGAATCGTCGCCGTTCGTCTCCTCTCTCTTTCTCTCTCTCTATCTATTTCTCTCTACCACTCTCTCTCTTTCTCCCACTATTCTCTCCCGTGTCTCTGCTCTATCCGTCGCGGCACGCATCGTTCATCCCCGAACACCATCCCCGCGTCGTTCAACGGTGAGAAACGTGTGCGATGACGAAGTGGCGGGTTTCGAATCGCGACCGATTTCGCGCCGCGATCAACAGTGTCGCAGGAGTTCGTAAATAAATGCGGAGGATAAAAGCGTCTTCTGTGTCCCCGTTTGTGCCCTCCCCCGTGGCCCCCCCCCCCCCCCCGGTGGGTTTTTTAAGAAGGGAATTCCCGAGCCTCCCTTCAAGCACCCTCCCCCCGTAGAATCGACAGTGTAGGCGCGTTCGTGTTGCGCAGAAACGGATAATTAAACGTAACGGGGATTTAAACAGGTGTGCGCCGAGAATCTTCCAGCGACGGGAAACCACCGCACGGGTAAATATCCAATTGATTTTTCGGTTTCGGCCTGAAAACCGAACGGCCCGACGTCGCCGATTCGATGGTTTATTCACGGTGCCCGTATTTACGAACCGTTCGGGAAAATCACATGCCGTATGGCTCGCTGCATATCGGCGGCCTCGCGGTGCCTCTATTGTTCCTCGGGCATCCTAGTTCCCGATGGAAATGCTTGCAAACCTGAGATCGAGGGTCGGAGATTACTGCTCCAATATGGCAATATGGAGGATCCGAGATTTTTGCTTATGAACAGCTTAAAACGATTAAATACTTGCATAATTGGTACGACTCGAGAAGGTCCATATGTTTCTAGAAAAGTTCCAGTATCAACTTAATATCAATCTTTCTATACTTCGTCACCTTCTCAGACCTTAAAACTAACGTTAAGAACACGCGCTATGTTTATACATCTTAACTTAAAAACGTGTTTTTAATTTTTATTTAGATTTTCACGGTGGACATTTTTATCACTGGGGGTTGTCGGTGATGGAATTGTTAAATATAACCGTGTGGTCGCCATTTGTATTATTAGGTCCGCAGGACTCAGTTTTTCGGTTGTTCGCCCGGAAAATTAGAGTATTATATTGATCTCTCCCGCTCGGCTTTATTATCGTTCGCGCGTTAGCACAATCGAAGTTTAAGGCAGCAATGGACTGTTCTGGTAGGACTATTGACACTTGCCGCGAGAGGTTAGGGGTGGGCTATCTAACCGCCGTCGAGCAGCACGGTGTCAATGGTAACGCGTTACATTGAATCATAGCGATTGATTAAATAATCTAATTTTACAACGGACGTCGCTGCGGACTGAACGATACGAACCGTCGAACGATCGCTTGGGATTTTAATTAACTCGAATTTGTCACGAATCGCGGTCGGATATTACGAGAATTAATTTTTCAAACGAATCGCAGTCCATTAGTGTTATATAATAATTGAATATTTATATTAAACGGAGGTAAAACCGATTTAACATGATTTAGTTGTATTGTAGTTTTGTTGCAATGCATGTAAAATATTTTTATTAGTGTATTTAATATTTACATCATGATTGACAGTAATTTTTGTTATATCATCAGTTAGTTGTAAACTGATGACTAGAATTATACGCACAAATAATTTGACATATTTTTCAAATAATTTTACCGAGCTAGTTTCTTTCATAGTTTCAACCATTGCATTCGACCTACTCCGTTCGTCCTATTTGCGTAAAACCCGCAGTCTACTTACGACTAATCCCACCTAACCGTATGCTAAGAAGGAACGAGCCTAAAAAGCATGTACCATTTTCTTCGCAACGGCGTGAACTTCGATCGCAAATCCGTAAAAGTATGCTCGAGAGTCTCGCAACGCCGTTTCGAAGTAAAAAACTTCTCTAGCAGAGTCCCAATAACGATTCGCACATGCAACGCGCACACAAAGGTAGGTCTGGCCGATGCCGCTGGCCTAATAGAAACGTCACGATTCTCCATGGTAAATGTTTACTAAGAAGGAGAGCGTTATAGTCACGACTAGAGAGCTGCCGCGCTGGGGGCCCGTTCGTCCGGTCGCAACAGGGCAACGGGACGAGCCCGGGCCGCGAGAGAGAGAGAGAGAGAGAGAGAGAGAGATGAGGACGCGGATTCCTGGGAAAGTTTATAGCGATCACGGTTGAAGATATTAAGGTCGAGCGTAAGGCAACGATTTAACTTTCCCTCGAAACCTTATATTCTCATATGGCATGAGAGCCGATCAATATCCTCGAAATAGAACGAATGGGTGCACGCTTCATGACCGCGCGGTGCGGGACAGGCAAGACGAGCGCAACATTTTCCGAGGCTGCGTTGCACCCTAATATCAACGGCACCCTATTATCAGTGGAAAATTGCCAGAGTCACGGAAACCAGCGGCTGTCTCTTCCGGCCGATTTTTAAGCGCCGCCCCGATCCTGAATAATCGAGACGGAGGCTTAACGCGCGCGGCCCGCCGTCTCGAAGACGAAGGACCATGCCAGCGCGTCCTGCCAGTAGACGCGCAAAAAAAGGAACGGGTCAACGTTTAAGTTCGTTTCTCTCTTGTCTAGTATACGCTCCGACGAGAATTTATTTATAGCTTTCCACCGTTTTTTAGCGCGGCCGCTTCGCTCATAATTAAGCCGTGCTTTTTCACGGACATTTTTACCTCCGTTTCCCTCGCTCCGTTTATAGACATTTATTTTCTGGAGCAGCTCGTTTTCGAATTCTTCTTCTTAGGAAATTGATAAATCCGTCGAGCTGCCGAGCTCTCGTTGTATAAATAAATGTATCTATACTCGCATTAAAGTGTCGCGATATTCTTGGCTATAATTAAGAAAAACGTCGCCAGGTGACTCGGTGTTCCTCGCGAGAATCGATCAAATAAAAATAGTCGACGAGATATTTTCAGCGGTTTGATCTATTTAAAAATGTAATAGATAAAACGGCGAAATAATTGCTTTCTCTTTTTCAATTATATTAACCGAATTCTATTGCAGTGTATCATGTATAATTGCCTCTCATTTTTCATTTATTTCAACCGAATTCCACCGCAGTTTATTCCATGTAATC
>NC_135775.1:24307548-24357190 GCF_028453695.1 Augochlora pura | reverse complement strand
TCGTCCGCGGACTTGTCTAAAATAGACGCCGCGTTTGTTTTTGTCTCGGCGAACGGGTTTCGTTAAACCCTCTCTCTCTCTCTCTCTCTCTCTCTTCGCAGTCGCATTTTTTCCCGCGAGCTTCTCGCCGCCGATTTTAATCAACGGCTAATTAACGTCTTCGAGACGGGAAGCGTGAACGGCCGACCCTCTGGCTTGATTATTTAATTAAATGGCAAACCGCGAGCTTTGCGTACCCTTTCTGTTCTAGGTTTTCGATTTTAATGGGCGAAAGCTTCTTACTTTGCTTTCTATTGAGCCGACGGGGAATAAATACTGAATAAATATTGAGCGAATAGTTGTCGATAATATTTACGGATTTTATGAAATTATAGCAAAAATTGCAGTAAAACATACAATACAGAAATAGTTAAAAAATGCGAAAAATGTCAACGTAATCGTTCCGATTTGTTATGATTATTTGAGATTGGAAAAGTATTGTCTTTGTCTGACGATTGATGCGGAAAATGTTTATACGATTTTTAATTGTTCCTGCATTTTTCAGGTTTACAGGAGAGGTCAACGGACAGTGTATGTGTGACAGAGTGTCTTATACCGCGGTTGTGAACGCTGCGATCGTCTGGAATACACGATTCACCTGCCGCACCCCGTAAATCGCGTTTCGGTGAGTTTTCAACTCTGACACAGACTTTAATTCAATTGCCTTCGCATTTAATTGTGCGACGCCTCGCTAACGGCACAATACGTGTCGAATCCGTTATTGAACTTTTCAAGCTCTTGGAACCGGAACGATGTGTCGATTATGTGCCCGGTATTTGATCTGCAACGGAGAATCTCGAATTGCAACGTTTACCGCAAGGTCCTAAAAAACAAGGTTTTATTGTTTACAGTGAGAAGAAAAATTTGGTACAGTTTTCGTAAAATCGATCCTGAATCACTCGAATTTTTCTGTAAATATCAGAGGGACTGTTCAATGACTAGAACAATTTTTCCTTGAATTTTATTATTATTTGGAATAAAAAATATTATCTGAGTCTATAATCGAAAAAATATATATGCTGAAAAGAATTAATAATATTTATATTTACTAGAATCCTACGTGGAGCTTTTATCACGAGTCGTCGTTATAGCGCGAAGGGGTTGAAGTAAATTCCAAATTGAAACACTTCGGACAGGTGATAAGAAAATCGAGAAATAATCCAGAGTCGGAAGGGTTAATTTCCTATATACGTCTGCCCGGCGCTTCGGCGAGCAACAATAAACGCCGGGAGTACGTGCTAAAAATCGCGAGCCTTCCGGCGCGAACGTTCGATAATTCCGTAACACGTGACGGGCGACGTCAACGCGACGGGTAATAAAAAAGAAGAAGGGAGAGAGAAGAATCCCCGACGTCCGGTATCCCCGAAGTCCTAATTTCAGTCCGCTTGAAAAGCGGACAAGGATTAATCAATCTTCGGGATCAGGATTTTTCTGCAGCGCCGCGGTGAGACCGCAAGTCTAGTATTACCTGTACGGCGCGGCATGAAATGTCTTCCGGTAATATCACGTTTCGAACTCGCGTTTCCATAGTAATTGCGTACTCGTGCCTGCAGTGCCGAACGCATTAAATCGTAATTTTCTTTCTCTTGTTACCGAGCGCGTGTGTGGATCGCGGACCAACCGGCGACGAGCGACGGTGTCATTGTTCCATCCAGTTTTTCGCGAAATTTTTGCCCCGCCATCTTCACCGATTATTATTTCCGAGCGAACGTGACCGAGGACGGATCCCGATCCCATTGTTCTCCTTTTACGAACGTCTAACCCTTGTTGTTCGTTTAGGTTATTATTGTTAGGTTATGTCAGGACGCGGTGTTCGGTTCCAAACGATTTCGAGGACAGTTGTTATAAACAATAATTGTCACAGTCGTGTAGTATCATGTTGCTATATTATATTGTCGATTTGTTTTACAGGATGTTGCAGAATTATTATTTATTTTTTAGGGTAATTATATTATATTATAGAAATTCAAAAGTGATTTACGTGGAGCAATTTTTCTTTTATTTCAGTTTTTTCTAAAATCGGATCATTTTTGCCTCTTTCTTACAATTCTGTTTGCTTTTATTCATAAATCTCGATGATGGTACAAATTTTGATTCAGTTCAGCAGAAATTGATATTATTTGCGCAATTTGTTTTATTCGAATAATTTCTGGTACCGCGACAGTTGGATAAGGTAATTAAACGGCTCATTTAGAATAGAATGCGATCGATGTCCCTAATGAATATTATAGGATACGTAAAATGTATGGAAATAGCGTATTCCATGATTTTAATGGAAGGTTTAATTTTATGTATGACGTTTGAACTCGTTTCACTCATTCCTGCACACTTAATTAATGCAACAGGATATTCGTTATAAGAACGTTTTAACGGCGGATAATTATTAATACCGTATTAACGAGGACTGATCCAATTCAGATCTATTTATTGATTTGTGATATAAATACAGGATTTGTGGAATTATGCGTCGCGAATCGAATTAATTTTTGCTTAATATAAATATTCCCTGAAGAGGTTAATCATTTCACATCTTATAGTAAAAATACTTCTCCTACGACTTAGGTTAAAGTACTTATGAAATATAAATTTGGCATGCTTTAGAATAATTCTAGAACAGCTATTAAAATAACTATAATTAGTGTGATCGATAAAACGTATACCAAAATTTATTTCTAAATATATATCGACTCAGCTAAATGGTTAAAGACATTTTTATGTTTATTATAAGGAAACAGGAAAATTCCTCCCTTACCCCTCTTAGTGCCAACTAAAAAATTATGTATACCCTAGCAAGTTGTCAGAGTTGTATAAAATTTGTTCAACATAGTTTGACAAAATTCCGAAAATAAATTGCAAGAATTTTGTAACCAACTTCAAAAAAGAAATAAGAAATAAAATTGCTATTTAGTAAAAATATTAAAAATACAATATTTTCTGTTCGAGGGTCGATCATAATAGAGGCACATGGTGGGCACGTGATAGATATATTTACGGAAACCGGCGAACAAGGAAACACGAATCGCCGTGAAATAGTACAGCCGTGAGGAACGCGTATCATTCAAGGTTTAGTATGACCGCCCACGGTAGCATTTTTACCGGAGCCTAGCCATGATAATCCCGGGCCGCGACGGGGCAACAGCCGATAAACTAGAGAGGATTCTGTTTCGAAAGAAACTCCGCCGGTGTATTAGGGTCGGAATAAAAACGATCGTAAGCATAGCAAGGTCGGTTTCCACGTCTCTACGTGGGCCGTGGCCGAAGAATACCCGCGAAAATTTGTGGCCCGGCTCGGCGAAAGACCGAGGAGAGAAAGAGAGAAAAAGGGAGAGAGAGAGAGAGAGGAGATCCACGAAGATTCCAGGAGTCCCTTGGCAGCCGGCTCTGCGGGGTATTAGAACGATAATATCCCCCATAAACTGCGTGTTCCCGTAGAGAGAAATGGTAACCGCGACATAAACTTACAACGACAAGTCACGCGATGTTTGCTCTCCGCCCCGACGACTTTCGTTTTTTCTCCGGTTCTCTAGCACTCTTCTATTTTCCACGACTTTTGAATCGCGTGCTCCTTGCGCCGTCCCTTGCACCACCCTGTATATCTCTCTATAATTTTTCACTTACGGCAGCCGACGCGGTTCGGCCGACGTTTCTCATATTGTTACGTTATCGCCGGATCCTCGTGTGGAAACGCGCATTTTTATCGGACGCTTTATCGAAATCCGGGAAAAACGATTTATCCCGTGCCGGGGAAAAATGGCGGAACGATGCTCCCCACCGATTTTTAAAGCGGCCGATACCGGTTTTCGTCGACCGTCTTCCGGAACCCCGCGAAATTATTTATCGAGTCGAGCAACATTGTTTTTAGATTTTTTGTAGCGTTCGAGCCATAGATTGCTGTTTTAACCCTTTAGGCAGGACTGTTCTGTTTAGCACTTTATATTAAAAATGACAGATTTCAATAATGCGAGGCAGCAATTTTGTTCCATACTGTTCAGGAAATTGAACAATGTAAATTTTCCTCTACTTGTATTTTTATCAGACAATTTATAAAAATTTCAGTTTAGTAAAACCTTCGTACATTTATTTCTGTGACATGCAATTATTTCTTTATCTTTAATAATGTAGTATTAAACCGTAGAAATTACTGTATCAATACATAGAAAAGTAAGCAGAAAACTAGACTTTCAGTAAAAGGAAAACAAAAACAGAGAAGTATTAAAAAATGAAATTTTATATAGAAAAATTTCGATCAGTCTATTGAACTGCCATGGTTGACCCCATAGAGAGAGAGAAACCCAGTGCCATTAAATCTCTTAGGAAAGTCCTCGATGGAAGATGATCGAGCCGTCGAGGTCGATAACGAGCGCCCGAAGAAGTTCGATTACCCTTTTTCCCGCGAAGTAGCTGACTGAAATCATTGTGGCCGTACGGAACGGTGTGAAATGGTGCGCGGAAGGGGGGGCTCCGTGGCCGCCGCGTTTTCTCGAAGCCGCGATAAACACTTGAGATTCGACACATCCGGATCTTGGTCGCAATTGAACGAATGGCGTCATTCATTCGTTCGCGGCGAGTAGGGGAGACTTGTCCGCGTATGTAGAACGTATACAGAGAGAAAGAGAGAGAGTGAGAGAGAGTGAGAGAGAGTGGCGGTCGCATATACGGGTCTCGTCCTCTCCCGGTGCCTCTTCGCCTCCCTCTTCCTCGCGCGGACGCTCTTCCTCAATTTTTCCCTCTTGCTCGCACCCGACGGTCCCACATATTATGCAGCAGTCGGCCGATGGTGCGGCATGCCGTTGTTTAATATGTGGGCCACTTCAGTCCGTGGTTCCTCTATGCGTGGATCACACGGTGGTCCGTCTTCGAGGCGGTTCGAGTGGCTTTTCGCGAATCGATCGTCATGTCGCCGTTCAAGCGCGTGTTGTCCTGCTGTCATTGGATACTGTGTCAACTCTACACGAACGTGACGCGGCTCAGTGAGTGATCAGATCTGTGTCCTTATCGCCGGATTAACGCGGGCGACGCGTCGCTTTCTTCGGCCGCGAATTTAACCTCTAACCTCTTTGTCGTACTTCGAAGATTTGTAAAGGTGTTCCGTTCTCGAGATCAATGTTATTAACCATTTTTCTTCTATTTGTAACATTCACTCGTGACGAATATTTTCAGACAGAAATAAGTATAGATAGGAATCGTAGTGGCGGAAGTCGCATTTTCCTCGTTGCGACAAAACAGGAAAATTGTTGGTCGACGTTAAACTGCACTGTTCGCTGACACGTGCTCTGTTTTTTGATTAAATTTGTCGGTTAGATAATTCGGAGCTGATTTACAGTGACTTTGTGATTTATTTTACTTGTCCTTCTCTCATGGCTTACATTTTATATTTTATGTACAGAGTGTCTAAAAAGTCACTCACAATATGAAGATAAGTAACTCTTTTCTTAACAAAAATATTTCTAAAATATTTAAGATGTCTCTAAGATATGTAAGATATTTTTATTAAAGTATCTCTAATATATCATTAACGAGTTATTAACGAAAAACGCTGACCAACCAAGCTCTCCTCTCATTGCTCAGCATTTTTCACTAATACCTCTTAAACAAAGCTGCAACTTACAATTTCCCTAATGAAAAACTTCAGATCACCTCGAGTGATTCAAATCACCCCCTTCAAGTGTCTTTAATGACGCCCTTATAAAACATAAACGCCTCAAAACACAGCCAAGATTTAATTTCCACAAGAACTTTGATCACACGACGATCCTCCATCTCATTGTATAATATTAACAACGAAGCGAGCAACGTAACAGCGAAAAGGACAGCAAAGTAAACTTAATTAGCGTGTAATGAACGTGCTCGGAGCTCGTTCAAACAATCGGCTGCCGCTCCAGATGAATGTCGCGAGTGCAAAGCAATTAGGAACCGCAGTCGATCGCGGCGTTTTCCGTAGGATCTAGCGCGGCGTTCAGGTAATTAACACGAAAATATTTAAACTCGAGCACACCAAACCCGGATCGGTGATCGAACCGACGATACAGAGATCCAATTAGATCATCCGAGTGTGTAGGTTCGCGCCAGGAATTAGCGGGGCTCGTCGCGAATCCGATGATCCGTCAGCGACGAATTGTCTGGAATTGTCGGCAATGAAAGGTTTCCGGCGCGGCGCAGTCTCTCTCTCTCTTTCTCTTTCTCTCTCTCTCTCTTTTTCTTTCTCTCGAAAGATAGAGAGAGAGCGGCGCGAGGAATTTTTCGCGGTTTTACGTCGCGCGCGCGCCGTTCAATTCCTACGCGCGCAACGGCACAGACTATACCGCGGGCCCTCTCTACCGACGCGTCGGCGGGAACGGTGGCGTAACTTTTGTAATCATCGCGGAAAGTTGAGCCGCGGGGCGCCCCCGAGAACGGAATAGTTGCCGGTAATAAACATTTGCGGGGCCGCAGTTGTACGAACAACCGAAGTTTCGGCAGACTACGGCGGACTTCCCGGCGCTTTGCTCCTCGTCAAACGGTATCGCGCTCGCGCGGAGGAACTGCGGCAACGGTCTTCCGTTTTGTTACCCTCGGTCTTGATGTTATTAAACAACGAATTCTCGCGTGGGCCGGATCGAAGCATTTTTCGAAGATTTCTTTTTATCGAAATGGCAACGATGTCGCTTTTGAGCGTCGTCTTACGAAGATTAGAGGTTAGGAAGAGCTTTTTTAGTTACGTCGAGGTTATGTTTTAACAGCTGTTATGTTGAACGATTTTTTATCGTTTCTATTACTTTGTATTATTAATATCTTTTTTATTATTATTATTTTTTAATAGTTCCGTAGTTTGCTCATAAGTGACCAGGAGAACGATAATTAAAATATAATATAGGAACTTGAAATCGTACACTTACTTATGCTTGTATTGTAATTTAAAATATTTTGCACACTGAAATTTTATCATTCATTTCTATACAATACACAAATACTACCATATATTTATTTTTACATCATCAATCTATACTAAAATTCTTTATTTATTCTTCTCATTCCAAGCACCAATGAAATAACAACTTGTACAGTAAACCAGTCCCTCTAACATTAAAAAGCAGACAATTTCTGATTTATCTAAATTACGTATAATTTATATTACAATACTTGTTTGATGAATTAAGCAAATCATGCTATAGCAAAATTGATCGCAGGACGATTTTTAAAACGACAGATAAAATAAAAAAGAAAAAAATCAGAAGTCAAGGGTCTGTTAACGTTTCGACGTTATAATAATTAATAATCCAGTTAGGTTAAAATACCGAAACGAGGTAACGGAGACCTGCGCGTGAAAATATTTTCGAACATCAGCTTTAGAGGGACGGTGATTTAATTCGTACGGAACGAAATGAATTCGTCGGTATAATGGCGCCGTTTTCAATTTAGGCCGGCGGTTAAGCGTGTGCCCCCCGTCTAAACAAGCAGAGCGGGCTACCGTGTTGCTTCTATTTTATTCGATGCAAAACAAAGCAGCGGCCAGTGATTTCATTATCGTGCGGACTTTAACGGGTTACCGCAGAACGGGCGGCTATCTATTACCTCGCGGCGCGCACGATGATGAGCGTTAAGGCAGGAGTTTCAGCGGAACTGCGCTGCTGCTCTCTGTATGCGGACCGATGTACGCGTGCACGGGCGCGCCGTGGCACAATGGTAACGGAGTATGTAAAATTAGTTTCCCCGAGAGTGACGAACGTGCTGGAATCTGGAACTTCGTGTCGCCGTTGTTGCTTCTAAAATGGATTATGGAATTACAGGCATGGGAATCGGGGAACTCGTCTTCCGTCTATCTCTATTTATTTGCGCATCTATAAATCAATTTATTTATCTATCTATGCACCTATTTATCTATCTATATATCTACCTATCTATCTATCTATTTATCTATCTATTTACTTATCTATCTATCTACTTATCTATCTATTTATCTATGCATTTATATGTATATCTGTCAATCTATTTTTGTTTATTTATTTCGTGGCAAATAATTGAGAATTTTGTTACAATGGAATAGTCTAAGTGGAGCTGGGAACGGCGGGGGAAACTGACGCGAGTAAATTATGAATCCCTACGAGGCAAGCTGAGAGTCCAAGATCGAGAATCCTTACAAATTCAATGATAGCAACGAACTTTAATTCGATGAAAGATACGCTTTTATCGAGCTCTTAGGCAGAGACATTGTCGTCATAAGAGAGTGGCAGATTTCGTCGAGCGAATTTGATCTCGGTGCATGCTGCAGAGTAGCGTCTTGACGAGCCTCTGGTTGAGGGTAAATGTCGCTGATATATTTTTCTGCAATTTTGAGATTCGGTATTAATAATTACTTATATATAATTCGGCGTTGTGTGTCTGATTTTTATTTATATTATATTATATGGAACAGAGTCAGAGTTATTGATGTAATGGAAGATCTTGGAGTGATAATTAAGGAAACGTCAGGATCGATAGGAAAATGGCAGAAAAGGGTCGGAAAAATATTGGAAATAATTAGAGAAAGATCAGAGAAGGGTCAGAAAATAATTAGAAAAATAGCAGAAATAAATCAGAAAAATTCAGAAAAGGATTGGACAAATATCCGAATGAAATCACAAAAGAATTCAGAACAATCTGAAAAAAAAAATGAGAAAAGCATCGGCGAGAAATGGTGAAAAAATCCGGACGGCACACGAGTGACGGTTCAGTTTGCTCGTTCGCAGTCGTTGATAGGGATTCCGATCGCGTGGCTGAGCGAAGGTCCGCGCGGCGAGTGGAAAAGTGAAGGTTGCGCCCCGCGGAGTTAGGGGCTCGAAAATCACGGTTGTCATTGAGGCCTGTAGTTATGGGACGAGGCCGCGTAATTGGCCGTGGCCCCCGGACTCGTGGCACGACGGGGCCAATCAACCTCCATTGATTCGGTTTGGAGGTTCTCTCCCCCGGTCCTCCGAAAGTTTGCCTCGCGCGCGTCGTTTTCGGGGTCGAATCTTCGTTGAAACGACGACGCAGCTCGGCCGACGTGTTTACAGATCGGCCAGGGAAAATATTTTCCCGTGGACGAGATTGGCCTGGCGGAGGCCTTAATCGTGTTCCCTCGAACTGTCCTCCGTCACCGTTCCCAATACCGGCCTTGCCGGCTTTTCCCGTTGAACGACCCCACTCCGAAAGTAAGCCCGCAAAATCGAGAGTCCTCTTCAGCCCATTCCCGGCCATCCAATTAGCGATTCGACCGACGATAATGCCGGCGGGGCGCACGGCCTTCCGCGTCGAGTCTTCGCAATGCCGCGCGGCCTATGGGATTGATCTTTACCCGCGGCGAAACGAACTTTCATGGTCGGTGGGGTGCGCGAACTATGCTCCGACGATCTTAGAACCTGCCGGAACTATTCCCAACGATTTTTTGGCCGGGGCGATCGTATTCGCTTCGAGATCTGTGCGGGTTTCAGGTTTGGTTATTTACGAAATTAGCAAGAGATTCTTTTCGACGTGGACGTCTGTGACGAATTTCTCTGAAATAATTTCGTACAATTTTTATTATAACATGGGCTATATAAAATTTATATTACCAGCAGTTAAGTAAACGACGTCTTTAGATCGTAAGATATTCAGACTTAAAATAGACGTCTTAAAAACATCCTTAACTCGTGCAGTGCTTCTTAAAAACCATTGGAAATCAGTCGTTCCAACAGCGATTATCCTATCCACATACCTATCAATCAAGGAAAATATATTTCTTCAATGTTCAGACAATTTCCATGTCATCCGATTTACCCAGGTGAATAGGCCTTTAATCGCGCAACGGTCGACCCGATGATCCCGAATCGCGTCGACACCGTCGTCGAAATGGACGAGAACTAACTAGCGTTAATCGACCGCCGATGACATTGTACAGGATTAATTGAAAGTTCCTTTGTTTCTTAAGCCCCCGGTCCGGTTGAAATTCGGTTGATTCGAGCTCGTTGAACCCCTTGTTGTAGCCTTGGAGCCGCGGGGCCACCGCGAGCCCCGTCCTTGCGTCGGGAACAACCGACGCGGCCAGAGAACAACCCTCCCTTTTGGCAGCCTCGCTCGAGCAGACACCGCCGATGAATTCGATGCTCTTGACCAAGAGTGGGGGAGGGAGGGAGGGATCCTCTCGCGGTGTTTTATTGACTCGTGATCCCGATTCTGTTCATTCGCAATCGGCCGGATTCGCTTCCGATCGCTTTCACATCGTTGTTAACGCATCATCCTGCGTGCGAGCGCGCGTTAATCGGCCGTTTAGCCCGCTTGTAAATCACAAACGCATCGGCCCGTGATTCCCGTTGTTCCGCGCGTGCATCGCGCCGATTCGCTGCCAGGAAATTTCGAGGACCAGTTAATTACACTGTCAAATTGTTCGCCCAGGAATTGGGCCAGCGCTTCCGACGCCTCCGGGCTCTCTCTCTCTCTCTCTACCCGCTTCCTGCCGATCCTCCTTCGTCTTTCATGCCGGATACGTCTTCTATCGTTAACGACGCCGACACGCGCATGCTATTGCCATCGAACGATCATCGTACCGCTTGTGGTTGTTGTTCTATAATACCGAGTTTATAATTTATAAATTGTAATTTTATCCGGTAGAAGGTTTTTATCATTTATTTTGCAAATTGGTTAGAGAATTTCTAGGTTCCATTTAGCAACCCCTTGCGCTATAATAACAGGTCGGACTTGGGATTTAGATAAATATAACTTCTTTTATTCGAAATTAAATTTAAGTTTTTTCCTATCAAAATTTAGGAATTAAAATAAATATAGATGATACGAGAAATAGAAATTGTTTAGTCCTATTAGAGAAATTATTAAAGAGAAAAGCTAGCAAGAGGTTGAAACTATTCCTTAAAAATACCTAAACTAAACTATAGATATCAGTAAAACTGTCACAATATTAAGAAAGAGAATTAATAATTTCCTCAGGACTTTCAACACTCTTACCCTATCAATTAAAAATAAATATGACTGTCTTCTAACATGGAAAATATTTTTGCTTAGCATTTTTATTCGAGCACTCTGGCGCTATCTTAAGAGGACTCAGTGCTGATTTTTGAGGGTTTCTCCGGGGGTGCAGTTCATCGAGGGGACAACGTTCGCACGGGGCTGATTAATAGTACAGTAATTTTGTTAATGGACGGGGAGGGGGACACGTGGTCGAGGCGCGGAAGACTTGTAGCTGGTAACGTTCCGTCTGTTATATTTTATCCTGGATATCTTCCTCGTGGAAGATCGATATTCAAATGAAATTGAGACGAAACACCTTGGGGGACCGTTTACAGTGGCCGATTACACTAGTAAATTTGAAAGTCAGCCGCGAGTGGGTGGGACGGTGATAAATCCGACGAATTGCGGAACTTTTCCGATGGAATAACGCTGATAGCGGAATGGAGGGGAATCTGTATGCCGGGCCGTGGTAACTGCCACTTTATAGCATATGATGCTGCTTCTTATGCTCCGTGCTTTCTTAAAAAATGATTTACAGCACGATTCTGTCAACCATTGTTTTTTTTTATTAATTTTTATAATTTCCATTACTGATTTGAAATTGATCCAAAAATTCATTTTGGGTTCGTAAGTAAATTTAAGCTTCCTATAGATTAATTTGTGTATATTATATTCTGGTATAATATTCTATAAATTTATATTCTACAAAATTTATATTCTATAAATTTACATTCTACAAAATTTATATTCTATAAATTTACATTCTACAAAATTTATATTCTATAAATTTACATTCTATAAATATCATTACAAATTATATAATTTTTGATTTTATTACGAACTTATATCATTTTTGAATTTATTACAAACCTATACAATTTTCGAATTTACTATACATTAATACATAAGCCCGAACTCTATTACAAGATATATACAACATATATTTTCAATTTGCTTACTTCACTCATCAATTTATTCTAAAATCACAGATAAATTCTTCTACGAACCGGTCTCACATTTCTATAAAATCTCATAAAAATCAACTCGATAGATTTAGCGTCAACGTATAAGGGTTGTAAAAGATTGAAGACTGCACCTAGTTTTCTCACGTATCAGACCGAAGTATAAAAATGACATAATCCAAGCGAAACCAGCCCCGAAGGTCCGTAACGACCGCGGAATCACGGCGTCTACTCGAGAATCATGAAGAATATCGTTTGCCCGCGGGATAGGGGTTGTTCGAACGTAGAAATTTGGTTCTCGCCGAATTTCCGAGGCATATTGCCATCCGTCGTATCCGCGGCGAATTTATTTCGGGGCCGTGCAGCTGCGTCAGCCGGCGTTAGACCGGAAGATTCCTCGGCGTTGCCCTGCATTTCGCATCCACCATCCCCCGAGTGATACGAGGGTGAAACCGATATCCCAGCAATTTTCTCAATTGCATCCTCCGCCTGGTCCACCCCCTCCTCTCTCTCTCTGCCACCCTCTCCTCTGAATGCTACTCTCTCCTCTCTCTCTCTCTCTCGGCTACCCTCTCCTCCCTTTACTACCCTCTTCACCCTCCACCGTCCTCCGCTCTCCACCAGCCTCGCCTCTGCCAGTGACAGGAGCATTCCTGCCTCCTTCGCAATTTGTATATTAATCCGGCATTATATCGTCAGCGATATAACAGGGTTTTAGGAAAGGGGCGAGTTGAATCGGATGACGTAAACACAGCGAAATAATAATATTCTAGACGAAAACTGTCCGGGAAGTTATTGGCAGTGGTTCGACACCGGCGGTATATAACATACACGCCGTCTCGTCCCGCCGTCGACTCGCCCGTAAATTAAACGCGGAATACAATCATAGGGAAATTCATCGAGTTACCAATTTATTTGCAAATACCGCGGTCGGAATGTTTGGCCGCGGAGCCTCGGTAATTAGCGAGGTCCGGAGATCGACGAACACTCCGGGGAAAATAGGGCATCGGGGTGTTCTTCTCTTTCTTTCTTTCTTTTCTTTCTTTTTTTCTAGGAAGCCTCGGCAAATTTTTCCACCGGAAACCCGGTCGGGTTTGCGTTCCCGTAATTGTTTCAGAATTATTCAATTTGCCGCGGATGGAATACTCGTTCGGCGAAACCGGGGATTGTAAGGGGGGAAATAATGAATGGCCGCATTGTTCCGTGCAATTGTTGCTCCGGGAATGTTCGCCGGAGCTGAGGAAGTTCTTGCGGGTTCGGGGTGTTTCTGAGTTTTTATGGGCGATGGTTGGAAGTAATGTTTTATCAATTAATATGGCGTTGATAGTGCTGTGCTTTTTGTAAATATTTTTTACAACGTTTAATAATAGCAATTTTTTGGAACATATTTTGTGAAAGATTTAATTATTATGTAATTTTATTTGTATATAGTTTGTACAATATTTAGTAATAGCGTCGTGTTATTTGTACATTTTTTTACAATATTTAATAATAGCATAATTTTACTGATATATATAATTTTTGAAACATTTAATAATTGTCTAATATCATTTGTACATAGCTTGTACAACGTTTAATAATAGTACAGCATTGCTCATACACATTTTGTACATTTAATAACAGCACAATATTATTTCTGAATATTTTTAAAAACTAT
Source organism: Augochlora pura (assembly GCF_028453695.1). Lineage (NCBI taxonomy): Eukaryota > Metazoa > Arthropoda > Insecta > Hymenoptera > Halictidae > Augochlora > Augochlora pura. The sequence continues at coordinate 24,343,594 of NC_135775.1, read as the reverse complement.
ATTTTTAATACCATAGACAAAAAAGAAATATCTGCAGCAATCAGTCCATATTCAATTACCTAACCGCGACGCGCAAGAGTGATAGCACGTTGTTGGAAGGCGGACCTTCGATATCCGTTTTCCGATGATAAAAAGGGACCGACCATCGCGCACCGGTGTAATTAAAGGGACGGCGAATCTAGATAGCGCTTTAGGCCCCGATCCCAGCATCACGCTTGTTCACCCGTTGAAGCCACTTGCGCCCCCTCTCGAGGGAGAGAGAGAGAGAGTGTTTTACACCCCTGGGACACACGATCTATCAGCGACAAACCCCGCCAGGCATAATCACGACCCTGAACCCTTTCGTTCTTAAAAGATAACGATTACGTCATGCACCGAGGAGGGGGAGGGTGGACAATGCCGTTCTGTGTCTAAATCGCGAAGCGTGACGACAAGGCGCTGGCAATTAGGATGATAAGGGCGACGAAGGGATTAACCTCTTAATGGTCGCGGTGCTTATTGAAAAGGAGGCCCGGAGAACACGCCCTCTTGCATGACGCTTGCCGTATTCCGCGATTAATACTCGCGAGTCAAGGTGACGTATTCTTTAGGGATAATTGTCGCTTAGGATGCGGCAGAGTAATTAGCGGGATGTTTGTACTTGTCTCAGAGATCGTTCTTTCAACCCCTTTCGTGTTTCTTTTAGGAAAGTAGCCCTTGTGAAATATGACAGCGTTTTTTATTGTATTACATAAGCAATGGATCTTTATAAGTCTGCAGGGGTGCTTCTCGTACTTTGTTTATTAAATAATAAATATAGGATGATATTGTACTGATCTCAGTCTTTACTACTTTGCAAAGGGTAGTTTCTCTATTTTATCTATTAAGTAAAAACCATAGTATGATGTTACATAATTATAAATATCTATTATGCTCCAAGGGGTAGTTTTTATGTCCTCTCTGTTAAATAAGAAGCAAGTATAAAATTGAACAACAGTGTTTAAAAAAAAATTATAAAATAGCGAATACATTCCAATACTCTACAAAAATAATTCATCCCCTAAACTGAATTATTCAGACAGTCTATCTTGATCTACAAGGGGTGGTTTCACACTTCTTAAAATAAAATTATTCTAATACAGAATAAACTAAAAACCTGTTACTAGTAAATAATATCTGCTATTATAAATTAAATAATATAGAGATCGTGGCAGGGTGCAAGATGTGTTTTCCGAGCAACCAGTATCGCGATCGAGCCCTCCTCTCATCCGGAAGTGAACAAGCGCCGGGCAAGACGGCTCGAGAACGCCAATAAAAGCCAGCCCGTAGCCGCTCACGCCGCGCGTTCGCGTGACCCACGGGTAACTCGGGTGTACTCATTTAAGTTTCGTTTACGTTACGTGCGGGATGCAGGTTGCACCCTCTTCTCGTTTTTCCCGCCGCTTCTCTTCTGCATCGCACGGTCCGGGCCGGGCTCACGCGAGCCAAGATGAGCGCCGGCCGACCATCCACGGCTCGATAAATTAGTTCGCTGGATACTACTGGTCATCACGGCAGGTGCTTCCAGCCGGAAGCTTTCCACCGCGACCTGGGCTCGGCTTGATTGCCGCATCTGGGATTGACCTGCGAAATCCGGCCAGGTAGAAACATATTTCTCTCTCTCTCTCTCTCTCTCTCTCTCTCTCTCTCTCGCTCACTCTCTTCTCTTCTCTTCGTTGCTTCGCCCCAGTTGTCTGAGCCTCCGATACAAATTCAGCAGGGTATTTGGAGCCTTGCGATATCGATTTAATGAAACGACGGAGGAGAGAGAGAGAGAGAGAGAGCTTCGGGGCAAACAAATTCCGTCTTGTTTCGTGTCGAATAAATTATAAGCTTTGTTAGAGTCTGCAGAATCCCCTGACGAGCTTAAAATATTCGTTTACCTTTTCTGCAATTTATTCGCAGGTTCGCCGTGTTTTATTTGCCGGGAGGCGGGACGCGATAATAGGAAAATGTGGATTAATGAAGTACGAAAAATTTGTTTCGTGTCTGAGATATTTTCTCGAGGTTTAAAAGAAGGTTTTTATTGTTATCGTAATTATATGATTTGTAGTATGTAATGTACGTACTCGTAGTATATCTATTTGTATAATGTGAATATATTATTCGTAATAAATATATGATTATAATATTTAATATGTTTATATGATTAGAGAATTGTTTGCTTATTATTATTATAATTTTTCAATGTCTCAAATATTTCTTTGAAGTCCAGTGGAATGAAATACTAATAAAATAAGCACTATTCAAGCACAGAAAATGTGTTTACAATATGAAATATTTCATTCGGTGTCCAATATAATAAAATACCATTAAAACACATATTATTCAAGTACATAAAAATATTATCCAATTAAGCTAGTCAAAAATACCCTTAGAGATTTTTCAGTGCTTCTTACCAGTGAAAACCTTGAACCTTGTACCTTAAATATTTGAAGCCTAAGATATTTCATTTTGGGACACATTTCGCGAATTCCAAAGCGTCGAGCTTCCACAATAGCGCAGCGAGAATTAATTAATAGCTCCTCGACGTCTGATATAACTAAAAATGAATTTACGGGGTTCCTAGAGCTCTCTCTCTCTCTCTCTCTCTCTCTCTCTCTCTTACGGTCGCTGATTATAGACGTACCGTCGTTATTTAGCTGATTAATTATGTATTCGCGGACTAAGGAGGTTATGAAGCGAGAAGCCGGCGGGTTCATTTTCAATTAAGAAGGATTCACCGGGGATTTTAATATCATTTTAATACGGTTCGCTCGCGGCGACGATCGCCCGTAGAATTTTCCTCCGGGTGGCGTGGAAAATCTTTCGAATTATACGGTTCTCTGGAATCTCGCCGGGGCATCGCCTCTAATTTTCCCCCGCGCGGCGACGAAAACAGCGCCTCGTCGAAAAGCAAAGACGCCGCCCCGCCATATCGACGCGTTGTCTCCAGCTAAAAGAGAGAATCGTTCGCCGGGGTACGTTTTATTCGACAAAACGATTTTAACGTTCGCTTTGCATACGCCGCGGTGTGCCGTTTGTGAAACGGAACGGCTGGGAAACGGTAATATCGCGGGGCGGTCCGTCCAATATACTTTGACATCTCTTAAATAAATTCTTTGACTCCATTCAGCTCTCCCTCTTGATTCCCCGGTATATTTCTTTTTACTGTCGTCCTCTTACGGACCCCTTTAAGCCGTCTTATTTACAAAACATACAAATTTACGAGGTTACGTCGACGAACGTTCCGCAGCGAGGCTAACGAGTTCCCGTCGAGATTCTTTTCCCGGACGGAAAAACGAAATATACAGGCGAGCCAAGAACTCGCGGCTTTGACGAATAAGGGATGATTTCTCGGTTCAGCGTGAACGCATTCGCGTGTAACGAGCGGACGGTTCTTGGATCTTGCGAAACGTAATTTGTTATTAATGTCCAATTGGTTGGGAAAATTCGTCGTTTACATTTTTAGCAATATTATTTAATACTTCGATTCCTTCACTCGCTTTTAATTCATCTAGAATTAACTTGAATTCTTAATTCGATTCTAATAATTATTCTTAGAGGAAAAATATAACATAAAATTGTTATATAATAATTATACAATAGAAAAAATTACTGAAGAAATCTCTAGTAAAATTTATAGTGGAAGTAAAGGTTAAAGAATTATTATACAGTATATCCAAGAGGAGCGTAATTTTCTCGAGCCACTCTCGGTGCATAAAATTGCAGTTTCGTAAATGGATGCAGGATGGTATGCACTTATTTAACCGATAATCTCTGAAAACACGATTGCCTACAGTCTATAAATACATTTGATATACTTAAACAATTACAGATAAAAATCGTCAATATTACATTAAACGAATAAGATGCATAATCCAGCTTCCCATCCTCCGCACCGCGTTCAACAGGCACCATAAAGCTGCGCGACAGATTTTCCACGTCACAGCCGAGCCTTAACACCGTGAATAAAGCTGCAGACAAGAGAAAATAATCGCCTCGTAAAAGTTAAGGTCTTCGGAAGCTTTCGAAGCCCGCGATATCACGAACCGTCGAAAAGTATGGTTCAACGACGCGAGCACACTGAAAATAGTGTCGCGGGCGTTCGAGCCGACTTCGAGGCGAACGCGGCCTTGATCCATGGACGATACAGTAGCGGAGCTTTTTTATCTCGGTTTTAGCTGCCGGAATAAAGCAGAACCGTAGAAAAGTCGCGCGTACGTGGAAAATTGAACGGCCCCGGCGACGGCTGCAGTAAAACAGCGTAGTATCGTTCGGAGCGGAATCGCGACGACGCTGTAAAAAGCGAATGTAACACTGGGTAGGAGGAGGGGGGATCCAGTTTATTGGAGCCGGTCGTCGAGACAGCCTCGGGACGGACTTAACCCTTAACCGGACTGCCAATTAGGGTGGACGCACCGGTTGCGACCGGCGCACCCGGCCATCTGTATTATTATTAGACCGCGGATCTTCGCTGGAACGTTTACTTCGAGATATTAAAGTGAAAAGTAGCAGTAACAAGAATAAGAATATTAATAATACAGTAGATGATAATATAATTTCGAAGCCTCTCTTATCGACTATATTTAATTACAGATGCATCGAATAATTCATTTTTTCTTATTTAAAGTTGACACTCGAATCGAGAACCAAGCAAGTATTTTTTCCAAGGATTTGCAACAATTTCACTAAAATATTCGGGTTCTATTTTAAACAATCGAGCAACCCGGCGAAATATACCGGGCGCACAATTAATTAACGTCGATACGCGCACGTGCGTTACAAAGTGGAAAATTAACCGCGCTGTTCGCTGTTACATGTTCCAGAGATCTAATCGAGTCGAACGCGATCGACTTCGAGCGCAGAGAGGTCTCGTTCATCGATCCACCGTGCGAGTCGCATTGTTCTCGTCGCTCCGACGAATTCTTCCCGGAGCATTCTTGTCCCGGAGCAGTTCGCGATTAGAGCGGAACATTAGAGCCGCGAGCCGCAACCGCGTTTCCGTGCCATTACCCGAAACTCTTGCGCGCACGCGGCGAAACACCTAACCGAATTAAACGCAATTGGATCAGCAGCCTAATTCCGATACCAGGGCCACGCCGCGCGCAAGAGAGAGAGAGAGAGAGAGAGAGGCGGCGTATATCAATTATAACTTTCGAACGAATGATTCGATATTAATTCGTCGAAGGCCTTTCTCCCCCACCCCCCGCGCGCGAGCGCTCGTCCTTTGTTCGAGCACTGGTTACGCGGACACGGTAACCCAGTTTCCGCGGATCTTCTTTTAGAAGACTTCTAATTGAGTTTTCGTTTCAGGCGAGCGGAAACCTCCGCCGTGATTATAGTCGCTCAACCTATTTAACGAAAGAACGTTGTTACGATTCTGAAAAAATGACGATTCTACCAATTCACTTTTTATTTAAATCGTGATGGAAATGTCGTGATAGAGAAGCTAGGAAATTTTTTTAAATACCTTGCTATGCTTTGTAGTATTCGAAAAAATATATTGACTATTTTTTGGTTATAGAATTGTATTTTATGCGAACGATTTATAGGATTGGAATATAATCTACAAGATGCTCTTGCTATTGTCTTTAAACCTTTCCTTATGGACACCGACTATAATCGACATATAATACTATATAATTATAATATACACAATACACTATAGTACAATATAATATAATATAAAACTATCTATGACTCGTTAACTACCGTAACGAAAGGGTTAACCGTGATTCCCCGAATCGCAGACGTCGGGCGATCATTCGGGCGCGCTCCGTCGTCGACGGGACCCGACGAAAGCGGTCCGAAGGGCCGGAATAAGCAAGTAAATCACGGATAATTGATACGGTTTTCATACACCGGCCGTTGAATAATCGAGGCGACGGAGAAAGAATATAAGGGAACGGCTGGGAACACGGTTCGCGCTTTCCATTCATGCGGCTCCCCGTTCGGGTTACCATAAATTCTCCATCAAGCGCGAGATCTCCTCTCTCTCTCTCTCTCTTTCTCTCTCGGTTACCGCACGGTCCGTGTCTTGTTCGTCCGATGGTATATTAAGCCACCCCGATCGAACTTGCTCATAGAACGTCGTGTCTCCTATAAAGAATGCAACGGCGTCGTCGTTAAAACTTCATACGGCCCGCCAGGAAAGAAATAACGAACGCGTCTCGCGACCGAACTTTTCGTCTCGCTCCGAGATCGTATCAATAATGTAGACCTAGGCACCGGCTCTCTCTCTCTCTTTCTCTCTCTCGCTCGTGACCAGAAGACCCTGCCAGGAAATGCTTTGACCATTAACCACGGATATCTGGTGACTTTTAATCATTTTCTCTGGCACGGGTTCCTTGGCTGCACCCTTTCGCGTTGGGTCAAGATGTCGCTTTGATTCCTCCTCTGCGACGATTTTTCTGAGAAGCATAAGGTGCTGCTTGGATCTTTTCGCATCGATTTTTGGGCTGAAATTATTTGGTTGTTTTTTTGTGAAAATTTAAGTTGAAATTTTGGGAATTTTGGGGTGGGGGAGGATTTTTCTTTTGTGCTGATTTTAGGCTGAGAAATGGGGTGTATTAGGGTAGTTTGGGATTTTTAGGATTTTCTTAGGGGAAAGAATGATTAAATAATCATGTCGAAATTATTATTATAATTATTAACCTTGTCGTAATATTGTAAATATTTTAATTGTATTGTATATACTGTAAAGTACATGGTATAATTATTATTGACCCAGTGGTGGACTATTCTGCAATTAAAAAGGCATTTATTCCTTCAGGATGTTGCTGTCAATTTTACTATATTTTCGATACAGAACTCTATTATTTTACAGAATTAAATAACAGTATAATTATCAAACTGAAAAAGTTTCAGAATATTTCTCCAAGTTTCCTTCCACCTTTCGCATAGAATTCTATTCACAGAATGAAATAACGTTATAATTACGAAACCAAAAACAGTGGACAATATCGATCACCAAAGTCGCAACAACTTTCCGCCATTAAACAAGCGGCGCGGATCGCAAATATTTGCCGACGGAGAAAGGAGGTAGCGTTTCTTGTCGTTTCGATTTCACGCACGCCGGGCAAAGTCTGGCCGACCGATCGTCGAATAAGGGCGAAACGAAATTCGTTTGATAATCATAACCAACGTCGCTTCGCCACGCGATCGCGCGCACGGCTCCACCCGCTCGACGAGCGCTGGTAACATTATCCGCGCGGCGTATCGACTGCGATCCGAAAGCATGTGTCGAGAGGCGCCTGTCAACTTGTATCCCAGTTCGCTCAGACATAAGTGGTTCACGATGTTAGAGGAAGTTCCACCCTGGAAGACATCGATACCTAACTGCCGCGTTACCCACCCGCGGGGGGTCATCCGTACGCCGCCGTCGAAAATTCGATTCGAGACGAATTTTCGACTAAACGGTTCGTTGGTATAGTTGTGCTCGCCGATGGCAAATTTTCCTTTTAATTATTTCCTTCGCGACCTTTCTACGGCGCCCGATGAAAATAACGAGCGAGATTAAGAAGTTTAATTTGGTTCCCGCGTAGAACCGGCTAAGCCGAGATTTAAAAATTCATTACTGACCTACGCTCGACTCTGCGTTTTAGTCTACGGCAGATTCTGGTACATTCTACTTTGCGTTTAGTCGGTGTTCGAGCTGTTTTAGAGTGTGTAGTTTACTGTACGTTTAGTCGATGTTTTAACGTATATTTTATTCTAGGTTTTAAGGTGTACTTTGCTGTATATTTTAGTTTATTTTACATTCAATATTCCATTTCAATTTTTACTCTATATTTTAGGTATGTTTACTCTACATTACAGTCTATATTATATTGTACATTTATTCTATATTTTACTACACATTTTACTTTATATTTTGCTTTATACTTTGCTCTATATTCTATTCTACATTCTATAATATTTCACACATTCTACAGTACCACAGTGCATGCTACAGTACTCTATATTTACTCTACATTACACTGTACATTTTACTCTAGATACCGTGCTCATTTGGATCCATATTATACTGTACATTTATTGCAAATTTTACTGTACATTTTAACCTTACTTTGCTCTTTTCACTCTCACTTTGCTCTATCTTTTACTCTCACCTTGCTCTACCCTTTATTCTACATCTTCCTCAAAATATATATTACATTAACTAAAAGTACTACCACCACATCGTTCCAAACAAAAACCACGTCCACCAGCAACCTCCAAATCTCCACTATCCGAACAATTCCGCCAGCACCGCAAGAAATCAGAGCCGATCAATTGAAAATGAAATTCACTCTTCCCCCTCCCCCATTCGTTAATTAAGATGAGCCATCGAAGGGGTTAGGTCGCCGATAGAGTTTCATACGGCCGTGTTCAGCCATTGAGACGGCCCCGTGTGCGTCTGGTAATCACCATTACCGGCGTTACAGAGGATCGCAGCGCGGGACAAAGGGTGTCGTGGAAACCGTGAAAAATCGTGTATCCGAGGCACTCTCTCTCGCTCTCTCTCTCTCTCTCTCTCTCTCTCGATCGCGGCCGTGATGGTGGTTCCATGCGGACGAAAACTCGTTATCAGTAGCCGAATCTGTGGTCGATATTTGCGATAATGCCCGCGTCGACTGGCGCGGCTGTTCCGTCGGCTGTTCCGCGGGGGAGGTGCGGGGGGGGGGGGGGGGGGGGGGGGGTAGACGGAAGCGGACGGACGGGCTCGGGCGGAAAAAGGGGTGGAAATAGACGAGGGGATGGGGAGAGACTGGTCGCGGGACGGCGAAGGGGATCGGCGGGGAGGGGGGGGGGGGGGGGGGGGGGGAAAAAGGGGGGGGGGGGGGGGGGGAGGGGGGGGGGGTGGGGCGGGGGGTGGTAGAAAGGGGGTCGAAAGGGGTGGCCGGAGGGCGACGGTGGACAAAGGGGGGTGGAGAGAAAAAAGCATCGCGGCGATGGTCGTGTGGAGCCACAGGTATCCCAGGACCGCGCGATCCCCCATTCACCCTACTACAGGTCGTTCCAGCCACCCTCCCCCCCCCCCCCCCCCCCTTCTTCTTGTTCCCATTCGTCGTGCTCCCTTTTTTTTTTTTTCGCTTCCGCGTTACCCTCGCCGCGCCCCACTCGCCCGCTCGTCTTTGTCAAACGCCCACGCAAAGCGGCTTACGGCTAATACCAAACGAGGATCAGCCGTGCCGATGAAAAGAAGCTACAGTCGTAATCACGGGGACTGCGATTTTCTGGTCACCTGGCCGGTGTCCGAGACGCGTCCGAGCATTAATTTCACCACCCCCTCCTAAACCTTCTATCAGGTGTAGAAAATTAATTCGACGACTACGGGGACGGAAGTATCGATTTGTGAAGCAATAATTTGACTGCGGCATTGTTGCACCTGTTTTCAGAAATAATCGAATCGAATAAGATATGGTATTGTTAGTATAATATGAATGTTAAAATATAGTATAGGTATAGTATAGTATAATAGTATAAAATATAGTATAAAATATAGTATAAAATATAGTATAAAATGTAGTATAAAATATATTATAAGATATAGTATAATATGATTGTTAAAAGAATTTAAATAAATTGTAGCGTTATTTTCATATTGTTTAAGGGAGTGAAAGTACGAAGTCGACGTCTATGTAGCTTCTGTATCTCGCGTTGAGCGCAGACAACTTTTACTTTGTATAAAATATTGTATTTTGAAGTAGGGTGAATTGTTGGTATTTGATATTATTCGAATCACTTATTGTCTAGATAATTATTCGAATCGCTTAATATCTAAATAATTATTCATATCGCTTAATATCTAGACAATTATTCGAATCACTTAATACCTAGATAATTATTCGGATCAATAATTATATAACTTTGATGTCGAATGAATAATTGAATAATTCTAACAGCGTATAGTTTACTAGTAATTAATTGATGCGCGAATAGTTCGCTGATGGATGATTAATTCGCGAATAAAATGTCACTTGTCTTTGCAATCAACATCTAGGCACCAATGTCGCTTCTACGTCCAGTAATAACGTCAGACAGACAGACAAAGAGAGAGAGAGAGAGAGAGAGAGGAGAGAGAGATTTCCGATTTACCATCCCCAATACTTTTCTCTTCCGTTTAAAGATCGACATCGGATCGCGCGGAACGATTTTCCGTGAGGGACGCGCGCGCGACCAGATGAAAGTGAATTTTTCCCGATGCCAAGAATCGTCCGCTTTGTACGAGGACTGCCGACCATCTCTTCTATTTTTTCCACCTCGTTTTCGGGCTTTTGATACTCCGGCCGGGAGTTTCGGTGATCAGGATCACCGTGCGACCGGTTTTTATCGAGTTCTCATATTTTTTTCGAGGAACGGCTTGCGGGGATTAATTAATTTTCACGGCACTTTCGACCACCGCTAAAACGTCGCCGCGAATGGATTGTTAATCGAATCCGATCCAGCTGGATTTTTTGTTATTCAGCCTTGTCTCGATGTTAATACGTAGTAAATTGGGTGAGGATACCTCTCCGTTTAAAATTAAGTCGATTGATAATCGAATAGGGGAGACTCTTGATTTGATTTATAAAAATTAGTTATCACGTTAATCGATACTATATTCATTTAATTTTATTAAGATTTGCAACCGGTACGGATGATGAAGAAATAATTTATAAAAGTTTGCTTTACGGTTTTCATTTCACCGAATCAAGCACTTTAATTTTATGAATTTTTTCGACACATGCTCTGCCATCCTATAATATATTAAAAATAGTAGAAAAATAATATAATATAAAATAATATAAAATAATAGTATAGACTAACGTATAAAAATATAATAATAACATATCGTTATATCCCTCCAGCGATGGAAACAGCATCTGCGACTCTTCTCATACACCACCAAATCCGCGGACCGTTCCAACTATTATTTACACTAATCCCGCTGAAAGATCCACATGTCGTGCTTTGCGCGAGAGTTTCAATCTCCAACGAACGGACTTGCTAATACCCTACCAGCGAATAAACGAATGAACCGAGCGGAGAGTACATCGCGTATGATACTACTTGCTAGAGCCGTATTTTCGGCGACGTAGCTTCGAACGTGGAACAGATTGAAATAATTAATCCCGCGGCGGAGAATAATCTAGCTAACAAAGAGATGTTTTAATCGGCTTCCCGGGGCGGTGGGTACCCGCGCGAGGGACAACGGAACTAACCCCTATCGCTGTGCAATGCAACTCCGTGCTCGCCAATAGTACGAATTTCTATGTTCCGCTCGGAGCCGCGGCGCGCGGTTTGTCCGGCTCGCGGCCCGCGGTTCGATGTAAACTCGTCGAGCGTAGATAACTTTGTTACCGTGTCGCAACAAAATATGCTTTGCTCGCGGGGCCATTGCTTGTCCACGGAGTCGCATCCGTTGCAGGCTCGTTCACGCCAGATTTACATCGAATTGCGGAGTTATCGCGGCGGACGCGGGCCCGACACCGTCGGGCGTCGGCTCTTTCATCAGCCGACGGTTCCCTCGAATATTATCACCTGGAACATTGTTGGCCGGTTTTAATAACCGCTCCGCAATTAGAGAGCGGATAGATCGTTTCAGAAATTTATCGTTCTAGGTCACACTCTTTCGATTAAAGCCTCCGCACGCTCGACGAGCTTCGTCGCCCGCGGAGAGAGAGATTTTCGTAGTCAGGATGAAGCGAACGCGCGAATTATTTCGGAACTGTTTGCGACTCGTTCACGCAACAATGCGCGATACACGTTGCCGCAGATTTCTACGCGATCCCGCCGGCTGCCGTTGTTACTGAATAATACATTGTTAATTGCCTTCGCGTATCGTTGCGAAACAAAAGACTGCGATGCGAACGCATCCTCAATTAGCGATCGGCATTCTGATCTAACCGGCTGTGCAGTCCGATAGATGTGAGACCGTTGCGGGCATTGTTGGTATTAATCCTTTTGGACTCGTTTCACAGCGTTCGTTACTATTTTATATATTTAGTTGTTCGTAATTCTTCACGTAATTTTCTTCCGAATTTTGACGACAGAGGAATCGTATTTTATCAGGATTTAGATTTTGTTAGATTTAGGATCTTTCATCATATTTTGTATATCATAATGTACAATGTATTGCAACTCATTGCAACTACAATAATTGCTCTTTCGTCATCCCGTGCTCACGAGATTTATAAAGAAATTCATTATTGTTAAGAAAGCCTCGATATTATTGTTAACAAAGCCTCGGAATCAGTGAACGAGGCGGACAAATCATTGACAATCGATGCTCTCCGATTTCTCTAATAGTTCTACTATCATCCACCCTTCTTCAGAAATCTCAAAGTTCGCGATCGTTATCCGCCGTTCGAGCGATCCAAGACCGATCCGTCAAGGTGTTCTATCATCGGCGGTAACCAGTCGCCGATAGGCATCGCGGCAGTGCCAGGCACAGCCACGAGAGCACGTACACATGCGACTCGCCTCGTGAGAGGCGGGGAGGTGGTGGTGGTGGCACACGCGAAGTCGTCCGACGCGGGTCCCGGGTTCGGATCCTTAATAAAGCGAAAATCGCTCGAAAACCGGGGCTCCGTGTTTCCATCGAATCAACAGTTCCGCACCGGGTTCGATCCCGTCCCTCTTGCTCTCGGGGTGGCTAGGTTGTCTTCGGTCGAGCAACCGGTTCTCCCCCTCTACCCCCCGTCGCTCGTGTCCTCGTCGCTCCTGCTGGCCAGCAGCAGGCTTGTGCGCGTGCCACAACCACGCTGCCGGCGGCCCCTGCACGCCCTGCAACCCGCCGCGGTATTGATCCACGAGGCACCGGCAACCCCCATCCTACGCAGTCTATCGAGTTCCGCCCCTGCGGGAGTAGGATTGTGGCGATGGTGGAGCACAGCGCGCCGGTGAGCCAGGACGGCGTCGACGATGGTTGCGCTAGTGGTGGTCGCCGCGACGCGACGCGTCGCCTGCGCCGGTGTGTGCAGCTGGAGGGACTCGAAACTCGAACCAAGAGGCCAAACTAAACCGAACCAACCCCTACCTTGAACCGGGCCGCGTCCCGAGCGGCTGCCTGCCCTCGGCTCTGCTCCACCGTCCACCCACACACCGTTGCGAAGCTCACGGATGCACCGCCACGCGGCCGGAGACGCATAAAAACCCCTCTCTCTCTCTTTCTCTTTCTCTCTCTCTATCTCGCTCTCTCTTCGTTGCTCTCGTCGCACGCACCCCACACGACAGGCCCGGTGACTCCGACACAGGACCTCCTGGCCGATGGCTACGCGTGAATAGTCCTCTATGCGCCTTTTTACGCGCGCCCGGCGAAACCGCTATCGCCGACTCTCGTTATCCGTCCGTACCCATCTTCCGCTGTCTATCTTGTCCACCCTATTCACGGCGCCGCGATACCTTTCGCCGACAGGCTCGCCAAAATGCTATTTTTGAATATCGAATGTCGTACGCGCTTGCTGAAACGTTATCCGTCAGCTGACGAATCTTTTTGTGGTATTTTAGGGTTGTAATTATCTTTTGTGAGACGCGATAATGCTTTATATATGGAGTGTTGGAGAATGAAAGAAATAATAAAATAGTAGTAGATGAATCACTGTGTATTGATATATATAATATGTTAATTTTGTATATTTTATTCCAAATATAATGACTGCGTATAGTTCATAATGAGAGAAGAATAGTTAAGCTTACCTTAATCACTAAACTATTTTAATTTAATATATTGGTATATACGATAATAATGTTAATTTTGTATATCTTGTTTTAAACTTAGTGACTGTATAAACTATATAATAACAGAAAACAATTAAGCTCACCTTAACCCTTTAACTTGGGTAGTGACTCTAAGGCACCACTAAAATTATTCCATTTCCTGCCAAATTAATTTCGCTACAATAAGGTTTAGATTTATAAAATCGTCAAGTAGTAAAACTGTTGGCAGGAGTCACAAGAATAAATTTTGTATGCAAAAAAAATATATTTTGTTAAATAGAGTGGAAATACCAGGAACCAGAAAAATTATTTCAAATTTACAGTTAAAATGGCTCCGAGTGCAAAGGGTTGATCAGTAAACCACCCCATTTCGATGTGTATTAATGTACCCAAAGAATTTCGTATTTCCGCAAAATTCAGCTCTAAATCCAGCAAACTCGAAAATAGTCGAATAGACCGGTACGTTAGATTTTCCAAAAAAATTCGTCAATTTTCGTGACCAACATTGTGGTAAAAGGTGCGACCGCGCGCCGATAAGAGCCAACGATTCGTCGCGACTCTACTATACAATACCGGTCGATACCTACTCTGGCACGGTGAACGCGGCTCGCTCATGCTTACGGCCGGATTCAATTGCCGATTGCTGCCTGATCCTGCTCTCTCGTCGAACGGTTACTGTTATGGTTTTTTTTTTCCCCGAGAAGGGACTCCGAGCAAGGTACATACATACGTACACCGCGCCCTGGGTTACATGGAATGGGTTTGACGACCGGGGGGTTTCGGGACTTACGATTGGCCGGGTTTCGATTCTTGTTGCTTACGCCGCCGGAATTGCTGCTTCATCAGGCCATCGCGATCGGATAGTTGCCAGAGTGAGTTAGTTGTACCAGGGAGGGAGGGGGTGGGGTTAGCGTGCCGAGGATGTTGCTGATCCTGTTGCCAGGGAGAACGATTAGGGTTATGTGCTTTTCGAGCAACGATCCGGTGATTGGCGACTCGGTCTAACTCGGTCTATGTTGGCCCCGGTATCGAATTCATGGCTCCTGCGAACTTCCGTCGGGTCGGCGATCCTTATGGTTATGGCGTCGAAAATGCTGCGGTTGTTGTTGCGGAAGAGCGACCGGTGGAGGACAAGTATGATAGATAAAGGTGCTAGTTATAGTTTGGTTAGGATAGTTTTATTAGTTTATATTTAGTGGACGTTTCTATGGTTAAGGTTATGTGTCACGTAGTGGAGGGATGTTTGTTATAATTATTTAGTGGAGGAATAATCCAGTGGTAGTTAAAAATAGTTAACTAATCTCTAGCTTTTGTATTTAAAGAGACTATATTTAAAGTCTCTGCTCTCTTAACCTTTGAATTTTTAATACTTTTATGTATAGTGTTATGTTTATGAGGTCCTCGTGAATTTATGTGCGAGTCTGTAAATTTTAACCCTTCGCAGTCGTATTAAAAATAATATATGATATGTAAGACGAAGAAGTGGTAACAAAATTTATTATTCCTTTTTACAGTTTATTTTAATTGTTTAATTATATTTAATATACACTGAAACCTAGACATACGTCTATGACGAACTAATCCGCAAAGAGGTAACTGATCAGCAGATCATTTCCAACTTCCATTAACCTACCTTAAAATTTACAAAACAGACACAAAACTGTCGTCAGGAATCAATAACACACCACCGCATAGTATCCGTCTCACCCCCATAAATAATCATCTCATCCCCTACGCCCTCTTCCCCAGAACAATCTCGCAAATGTAGCTCACCTAAAATTCGCATCTCATCTAAAACAGAGCAGTCCACCTATAAAAACCTTGACGTAACCACATATGAAAACCTTGGACATAACCACGTATGAAAACCTTGACATAACCTATGAAAACACTGTGTACAAAAGCTTCGAGCCCTTTCACGGGAAACAATAAAAATCGCGCGTCCGGTGGCTAATTCGAAGTTCGGCGGCTAATTAGCCGAGGGCATGGGGGAGATCGCCGGAGTTTTAATTGGTTATTTATCGCGAAAGTTCGTCACCCGAGATTCCCTTTTTCAGCGTAGTCCGGCGTGGGCGACTTCTCTCTCCCTTCGTAGGTCGCGATCGATTACCACCGACAGCTCCTCGATAGCCACCCCCGTGCTCGCTTTCCAGTTTAGCCTGTTGGCTTCCAGCACGTTAGACACTCGTGTGTATCATCCCCTCATCCCCCCCACCCCTCAACCCTTCTCCCCGTCTTTCTCTCTTTTTCTTGCATCACCCTTTCTCTTTGTCTCTCTCTCTCTCTCTCTCTCTCTTTCTCTGTCTCTGTCTCTGTCTCTCTCTCTTCCTAGCATCTCTCTCTCACCACTGCCGCAACGTGTGTACCTGTAGCTTCCGACTCGCGAATTCGTAACGCGAGCCGACACCCAGGTAGCGCGTCCTCCCGGGAGATTTCTGCTCGCTGACACACTGACTTGCCGGAGCGTGGCCTGCGGTCTGCGGTCGCTCCGATCGATAAAGTTTCTTTTCGGGAACTGTCTCTAACGTCGGAGAAACTCGACGGGAATGCCAACGAGTATGTATATACTCTGCCCGCGCGCCAACCCCTTCCTCCTGTTTCGAATTGCATGCTGACGGCAAAAGTTGTGCGGTCGCGCGCGTCCGTCGATTTCGAAAACGCGGGGGGAGTTGTCCCGGCGTGGCATTCAACGATCCGCGAGGCTGAAACGCGAAACGCCGCCACTCCGCGAGATTAAAATATCGGCGCGTTATCGCCGAGGAATTGTTCGCCGTTGCGCTGTGTATATTAATGTTGCTTGCGATGTCGGCGATGGCGAGGTTAATGTTGTTCGCGGTAATGTTCGTGATGGGAATGGTTGATATTAATAACGGTGATGTTAATGTTACCGTGTGATATTGTTGGCAAATGTTAATGGTTTCGATATTGTTGTACAATGTTAGTAATATAGTGATACTGCTGTGATAATAGTATTGCTGTATAAAATTAGTATTATAGCGATACTACTGATGATAACAGTATTGTACAGTATTAGTAATATAGTGAGACTAGGGATAATAATATTCCTGTGCAATATCAGTTATATTAATACCATTAATATTGTATAAAATATAATACTGTATGATAATAATATATACATATTAACGCTAGTAATATTAATATCAGTTGACAGTAATAATATTACTATTATTATTCACCCCAGAATATTATCACAATTAATACTATTAATTAGATTAACAGAGACAACATACACCATAAAAAATAACTATGCCCTAATAAATAAAACAATAAATTTTTTAAACATAATCTCACAACATCCCCATCGATTTTTCAACTAATAATAATTCCACGATCCTTATTTAAGTTCAACCCCTCGCCAAGTCTATCCCTTGGTAAAAATTTCTAAATACATAAAATTATATTATTTAAATCGTTCATCGTCGCAAAGAACGTGAAACTTAGCCAGGATCCAGCGAAATAATATTCGACACTGTCCACGGCGGGATCGGTGGAATTTTCGTTGCTAAGGAAAGAGACCGTAGAGAGCCGAAGTTGGCAAAGCGACCGGTCGGCCTCTCATTTTCATTCGTTTACACGCCTTTCGCTCGTCGAATAAAAAGGGGTGGAAAGCCGGGGGTTCCGGCACTCGAGCGAGGGCTTCCTTGTCATCCCTTTATCGCGCGGTCGAATTCTCCGCGACTCCCTTTCGTCTTCCGTCCACGCCCCCTCCGCCGTCCAGGGTAAACAATACTCGAGCTTTTTGTGCTGCTGCTGCTGCTGCGTGCCCCCCTTTTTCCCGAGCGATTCTACAAAAGTGGATTCACGATGAATTTCTTTCGGGAGGAGAGAGAGAGAGGTTAAACGCCCGAGGACGCCTCGGATACCGTATCAAACGTCGCGGTGACGCACCGTGCTGAACTCCTAATTACTTTTCACAAAAATTGTTATTCGAATAACAAGCTAGGTGCATTGATTTTTCTACGCTAACACGATTATTTGTGGAATATTTTATCTGAGAATCGGAATTCTTTATGAAGGAATTTTTAGCATAAATACGCCAAATAAAATTATGTAATTATAGTATAATTATACAATTAGATAACTATACTTATTTTATATCTATTATATATATTTTCTTTCTATCGAATAAATATTTAATAAAATATAAATAGCATGTACAATAAATCTCCAATAAATCCAAAATAAATATACGTAATAAAGTACAAGACAAATACATAATAAAAATCAGATAAAATATAAAATAGTATATACAATGAAATAAAAAACGTATAAATATCAACTGAAAATTAAATATATAATAAATTATACAATAATATATATAGCAAAATAAAATATAAATGAAATGTGTAAGGGGGATGGAATAAGGATCGTCGAGACGAAACGGGGGGACAATGGGAAACGCGTGTATCCCTTAGGACAGGCCCGCGGGAACCAGACCGCAGGTCCAACCCCGTTGCCTTATGGGAACCTCGGCGCAACCCCCCGTAAGCGTGTCGCTGCCGCGCGCCGGTGTTACGGTGATCGATCGGGTTTCGCCCGCGGAGCCAATTATCTCCCTCCGCGTCCGGAATATATAACCGCGGTTTTCCTGAAAAGAATCGAAAAAACGGCCGGACTCCCCCCCTCCACTGATCGTTTGTTCAACGTATTGCGGTCCGTGCGAACGGCCAGCCGACTGATGAAGTAATTTCTGGAGGCTCGAACGCCGGCCGACGATCGAAAGGGAACGCTTTTTACCGGTCCGCAATTGAAACGCAGATCCGACTATTTCGACCGGCTCCTCTCTTTCTCTCTTTCTCTCTCTCTCTCTCTCTCTCTCTGCTCGTTTTTTCCGACCTCGACCGGAGTATTTGGATCATCTGCGCCCGGCTGTCGGAGACAGAACACGGGGTTGAATGGGGTGTAACTAGCCGCTCCTTTCACGCGAACGCAGTAAATCGCAGTTTTCAATTTCCGCCGCGGGTCCGTTCGTTCCGGAGATAGTTCTTAGAAATAAATAGCGCGGCTGCAATAACAATTTATTCGAACAGGATGCTAGTCGGATAAGAGCTTGTTTGCACGGAAATATATATACGCGTGATAAACAATAAATTTAAACAAAAATCGTAGATAGCTTTATAGAGAGAATTCTAGCATCGCGAAATTCTGCTCAAAATGCGTCATTTTTGAGAATTTTTCCAGAGAGAACCAACAAACATAGAAACTTTAAATTTACCAGAGAATTTTTGTCGATCTTTGAAGAGTCTCTACGAATTTTTTGAGTATAAATAAACGACGACATCGTCCACTTATGATTGTTCATCTGCGAGCTCTACGGAGCAACCCCTATCCAGCGCCAAGAGTATAGGTCACGTTCTAAGGGCGATAGAGGGGCGAGAAAAAATCGTAGATCAAGTTTATCTATCTCGTTTTAAAGGGGAGAGTCCGATCTTTAAATCCATGGTAATTTGAAGCGCGAGATAAATTTTCCGAGGTGCAGAGGAATTTTCGAATCAGGACGATATTTCCTCGTTTTTCCACCCCCTACGAAACGCCAGCTCGGGAAGACTCGCTGTTCAATATCGATTAATACTACATTAACAGATCAAGATATTGTCAATTTTCCTCTCATTTCCCACTTTTTACTGCTAGAATATCCCGGTAAAAATACAACGGAAGCAGCGCTAGATCGCGTTCGTATGCGCGGCGCGCTGACAATTCGAAAATCGCTCGCGTCGAATAAAAAGCGCTTTCGTGGTGACTTGGAAGCGCGAGGTCGTCGAGGTTGTAGGAAAAACACAATTTTCCGGGGTCGTAGGAAAAACTGTATTTTCCGAGGTCGCGTAGGTGGACCCTCGAAATCCCTGACCTTCCTCTCTTCGCGAACAAGTGTTCTCCGCCGCGGCGATGTCAAACTGGCCGAGACTTGTTCGCCGACATCGCCGCGCCGCCATGGAAAGAAAAAGCCGAACAGCGGCCGCGCCGTGAGATAAAGCGATTCCCGTCCGTTCTGATCGAAACGGCGATGTTCGATCGATCGATCGCCGCGCGCCGCGGCCGGGAAAATTGGAGCGACGGTTAACGGACGCGCTCGGCCCGGTTCTCCACCGCAGAGACGTAGAATAACGGGTATCCTGTCGATAATAAATCGTTTCCTCGTCTTCGACGCCTCTCACGTAGCAAATGAACCCCGGCGCCGGGACGCGGGAATTTCTCGACGCCAATTTCGGGCCGTTTCGACGGCGACGTCAAACCGATTCGTCCTCGCTCGAACCAATTTTACGCGCGTTGTGTTTCGCCCTCGACGCCGGAATTCCTTCGAGGACACCGTCTGTTGGCAGGCTTCTTTCCCGCAGCGTCTTCCCCCCGGACGACTGGTCCGACTTGTTGCTACAACCGTGCGAATTACCTTCTTGATTATTTCCTTTATTTCCGACGTGATCGGAGCCTGGGTCCCAGACGACCGGAAATATACATCGTTTTGGAATTTCTTAGTTTGCAGTGGTGATTTTATTTTTATTCTCCGGTCTGTTTGTTGACGAACCTATTTCTTCGCAAAGGGTTAATAGCTAATAATAATTCCATATTTTGTATAATAATATAATTTAAAATTCCTTATATCTTAAAACATTCGACCGCTTTCAAGTTTTCTTCAAAATTGCAATGTAAAGTGCAAATTGTAATTTAAAGAGCGAACTGCAATTTTTCACGCATCGTGCGTCACCCGTCTCTGCGTTTAATTATCATCCATCCAAAAATTATTAAACATCAGAACTCGCAGTATCCTAAAATCACGTCAAACCTTCCTTAAAACAATACAGTTTCGTAAATTGCTCCGATCTCGTCTCCTTTCTCGAGGAACGAACTTATTTGCAACCGTAGAACAGATCGGGGAGTCGCATCGAGGACAATTTGAACGGTCGAAGCGACAGCAAGAGCGAAGTAATTGTCGCGCGTTGAATGGGCGCCGCTTTTAAAAGGGAAAAGTTCGACGGGGGCCTTCGAGCTTTTTCGATTTTCCCCGATTTCCTCCCTCCGCACCCCCCTCCCCCAATCGACGTTTTCTTCGCGCGCGCGTTGTCGTCGTCGGCCGGCGCGGGGCGCGGTAAACGTAGCCGGCATTTATCGGCGTCGTAGGATCTGTTATTGGATTTCCACTCGGTTGAAGCTCTCGCGCTGTTTCCACGGGCGGGGGAACGATTAAAAGAGGGGTTCCTTGAATGCGTCCTGACGAGTATCTGATCTGATACCGAAAATACTTGGGACACCCTCCCTCCCCCCTCCCCCACCGTGGAAAATGGGATCGCGTGATTCGAGAGGACGCGTAATCAACGCTGATAAAGCCGGAGGAAAGTTTTCAGACCGCCTCGGAAGTGTACACGCCCTATTAAGTGTCCATCGACTTCGCCGGGCCACGTTTCGTTAACGACGCTCGAGATTCTTTCCGGAGATCCCCGACGATCGTTACTGGATCGCCGATTTTTACGCAGATCCTTGTTTAAAGATATTCTTCAGAAAAGAAACTCTATTCGCGACGAATTTTTTCGTCGAACGCGTGAAAATGAAAGGGTTCTTTGCACTGAATTGGAAAATTGGAAATCCTTGGCTCGAATTTTGCGCAGTTATATTGTACAATATTATATCTGCAAAATTATTATAATTCAAAAATTAATTCATTTTTGCATTGTTTATGGGGTGAAAAAATGAAGCCCTTAATTCTACAGTAATGTAAGGAACGCTAGGTTTAAGTTATTTTTTGTAACAAATATTAAGTTAAATTCGGTTAACTAAAATTTTAATTATACGCAATTTAATCGGTGAAGAAATAGCGAATGTATTTGACATATATAATTTCCAAAAGCAATAATATTAATGATATAGTTATAGATATTAATGATATAAGTATATAGATATATTACAGGCGATAGTGATGCTTTCATTTCTATAAAATTATTTTCTCTTTTTGCAGGAAGGAAGACCGTGGACGTTTTCTATTGTAAGTCTGCCATTTCTATATATTTAATTAAATTTATCATTTAACATGTTTGTCTGCTTCGTTACATTCGCTCTATTATTTTAAACTACCAGTGAAATCGACAATTGAAAATATTTCACGTTTAATATTAATAATACCCGACATTTGATATATTATACTAAGTTCAAAATTGAGGCTTTAAATATCGAATTATTTCACTGTTTGAACGACAGATAAAACGAGGAAATAAAATAGAAGACAATCAAGTAGGATGACTATAGACTGTGGATTTTTCTATAGATTGTGTAGTAGAAAATCCAAAGTCAATTCTCATTTTAATAATTTTATTAGTCTGAAACTAATCCAATGACATTTTTAAATCCTTTTAATCTCCCTACTATATTTAATAATAATTTTTAATAATTGCCATAAATACATAAAATCTATAGTTTGAGAACAACATACACGAAACAAATCCAAATAAAATACAAGAATAATTAAACAAAGTACAACAATATTCAAACAAAATACAATAATAATCAAAGAAAATAATAACAAGAAAAGACAAATGTTAATAAGAAAAATAAATGCAAAATTAGCCGCAGCACCTCGCAATAATCGCGGACAGTTTTAGTCCAGCCCTAATTCGTGGAACGCGGCCGGCATCACGGCGTTCCCGAACAGATCGCCTAGTCCATTGAATCGAACAGCGGCACACGAAACAATAAGCCGGCGGGAACAATGCTCGAGAGATCGATGGGAGCAGCTCGGCCAAGGAATTACCGGGCGAATTCAGCGCACCGAGGACACGTCTTCTCGCGGGCCTATAAAAGAAAACGCCGCGAAGAAGAAACGGCCGAGAAATTCAGGGGGATCGTAAGCGTCCGCGGCCATTAGGGTTCTCGCGAGCGAGAGTTGAACGACCGATTTCTGCCCGAGCAAGAAAGAGAGAGAGAGAGAGAGAGAGTAATCCGTCGATTAGGATTATCCAAGGATTATCTCTGTTGGCCATCTGTTCCCTTTCGTAACTCTCCGGCGAACAGAGAACCGCGCGCGCGCGCGTCTGCCGTTTTCGTCGCGAGCTCCGTTGTCTCGCGCAGACACCTCGTAAATTCGCAAAAAGATTCGCCACCCCCTCCCTCCATCCCTCCCTCCATCCCTGTCTTCGTGCCCGGGCTACGTGTTTTCCAGGCCCAGGGAAATTGACTTTCCCGCGTAACATCGTGTTCCATCCTCGCGCCTTCCACCCTTTCCCTCCCCTCAAGTAAATTAACTCCGCGACACGTCTGCGCGCGCGAGAGCACGCGAAAATACCGCGCCCACGGAAACGTGAATTATTCGGCGAAACAGGTAGATCCACGGCGCTGCGCCGCCCGGAGAGAGAGAGCTTTCGCCGGAATCTCGAAATTTCGGCCCTTTGTGACACGACGACGCCGCCGCTTGCCAAGACCGCGCCACCCCCTAATCCGTTTAAACCGGAATTTCTTTCCACGACCGCGAAATTATTGTTCGAGAAACGGAGCGTCATCCCTTCGGCTATTGTTCGCGATGCTGCGACTGCTGCTTTCGAGGCGGGACACGCGGAGAACGCGCGGTAAATTACGGATTTATGGGGCGAATGTAATGTTATGTGGGGGGGTGCATGCGTTTTTGAGTTTAAAGGAGCTTCGAGGGGTGGAAACATCCCTTGGAGCTTCCGTGACGATCTTGCGACTGTTTCTCAATTTTTTTTTTGGGGCTTGGTTAGGGTGGTTGGACGACTCTTTGTGCAAATTTTATTATGTGGTACCGAGATGTGTTTAAATAATAAAATATATTGGAGGAAGAATTTCAAGTTCTGTTTTCCTAATAATAATTTGCTTTTTTGGCGATTAATACTTTTGTGTTATATGTTCAAAGAAAATCAGTATAATATTATCCAGATAATACTATTTAGTATATTTAGTATATCTAGAAATATAATAATAATATTTCTAAATCACGATTATTTAAAAATATCTCAGTATTTAAATTAAAACAGCGATCATCTTACAAAAATTCAATTTAGTACCAAAATTCCCTCATCAACTTGCGACACAGTATATAAAAAAAAATAATATAAAAATTGCACCAAACCTCGTTAATTCATACAATTTCTTACACTTGAAAAATTTATCCATATTATAAATAAATAAATAAATAATGCCCCAAAGATTTCCAAAAGCTGAAAAATTAAAATCAAGTTCAAATATTCTCACCAATTTCGGAAGCTTTACAATATTATTCTAGGAGCATTAATCCTTTTCGAATATGGCGGATCCGTTTCCCAAACAATGGAGAGTGCGTCGAAAAGGGAAGCTCGTCCGGGGAAATAACGCGATCGAGGCGTAGGCGCGAACGATATTCGCGGGACACCATTACCGCGCGGGATGAGAATGCGGCCGTGCACTGAAATCCATATCGCGCATCCGGCGGTCGGCAAAAATGGCGGACATTGAAATATATTTTTGCGCGCCGTTCGCCGTTCGCGGTTTTGCAACTTGCGCCCTTTCATCGGAAAGTTTGAAACTCGATTTTTCATTCAATTAACCGACCAGCGAATCCGCGCAAAAATTCGACTCTACGCGTTTTCATTTCGCAACAGCAGGTGTAATTTCGTTTTATTCGCGAAAAGGTGAACACGTTGATCATCTAAACGCAGTTTGCGATCAATTTATATGCGATGGTTGAAATGCACAGTTGAAATGAGTAAGATGGGTTATTGATGTATAGTTTCTGCAATTGATGCAATTTTTGTAGCTCTTTCAATGCATTTCTGATCGATAAATTCGCAATTAAAGATCGTAGACTGTAGTAAATTTAAAAATATCATTATTAGATAATTATAACAATTTAAATGCATAATCGGTGCATAGAAAGCTTGCGATTTCAATGCCATCTCGATGCAATTTTTATAGCTTTTTCAATGCATTTCTGATCGATGAAATCGCAATTAAAAAATCAGAGACAGTAGCAAACTCTAAAATATCATTATTAATTACAACATTTTTAAATAACTATAATTAAAATCGTAAACTTTATCCTTGAGTTTGAACGCCTTCCTAAAATATTATAAATTAATCATACTTCAAAACTTACTCTACTTACTCTATTTATACTTATTAATACTTAGTAGTTGTTTTTACTTATTAATACTTTTATTATTACTTATTTACTTAAATAACAGACTTGCAATTTTCTCCAGCTTTGCTTCCACCACCTGCAACATGTCATCAGTGAACAAAAATCTCTAAACAATTTCCTGCCAGCAATCGAATAAACTAGGTCAAGCCGCGACGGCTAAAGTAAACGAATTTATTGTAAAATCTCCTGTTTATTGTAAAAAAAAGAATAGATGTTTTATCTATCCGTGAGATGGATCACGGATAAAGTCGTAATCAGCTTTCCAGCTCGGAGACCGGTAAATCTGTTTGATCGATACCTCACCCCTCACGATTGGTCGATCAAACTTTCATTGGATCATCGATTCCGACTTTCGTCCGCGGCTTCTATGATTCATTTGCCGGATTAACTCGCGCTCGTTATTAATTCAACCGATGCAACTCGACCCACTATCGCGACCAACGCCGGTACAATGATCGAACTGGTATTGCAGCAGTCGTACAGGAAACTGTTCTTTTCATTTTATATTGTTTTCGACTTTATTTTGTTGCATTAGGCGACGTAAAAGTTGCAAATGATGCGAAATGTTGCAGTATAGATATTTAAAGAGTAGCGAAGCTTTAATTTATTATTATTATTCTTTATATTGTTTTCGAGTTATTGTTAGGTTTTTATATCGTTGGTGCATTGTTAATAGTTATTTATTTTATCATTGTATTGGTATTGCTTATTTATTTGTATTTTTATTTTATTACCTATTTATTTCTGCAAAAATGGGGACTAATCCATGTTAAATCCATGTTAAGTCCATGTAACATCCATGTAACATTCATGTTACGCCCGTGTCATCGGCAGACAAAGCAATTCCACGGAAATTCATCCCGTAGCAATCGAATCCGCCGTTTCGCAGGCAAATCCACGCGTTTATAGGTTCATTTGAAGGAAGAGCAAACGATAAAAGTGTTCGCGAGGTACGCGAGCCGCGTACAAATCCTCCCCCAGTCATCCACTTTATCTGCGTTTTCCTTGATGATCGCGTACCCATCGCGAATTCGCCATGCTTAGCGCGCGGCGTGGTACACGCGAACGACTTGCATGAGAAATATCAGCCATGCAAATTTAATAATCCCGTTTCGAATGCACCTGGCATCCGGCCAGCAGGCCATCGACAAAGCTCCGAAACTTTTGCACATCAATTCCGCGGAAAGCTGTAATAATTTCGCCGCGACACCGCCGCAGTCCCTAAAACATCGAAATAGAAAACCTGTAATCGTGTAACAAATATAAAAAATAATTTCGACGCAGCCTGTACACACCTCGTATACGATAAAAAGTCGCGCGCAATAAAAATCGTCGTCGCAGACTCGCGATAAAACTCGTCGCATAAACACGGAATAAAAATCGTAGACGCGATAAAAATTGTCCTTACAAAAATCATCGTCGCATATAGGATGAAAATGATCATCGCTGCGTACGCGAGAAAATTCGCGACACAGATACTGAAAATAGAACAGCGCTGTTAAAAATCGTCCACGGATCGTAATTTATTATTTTTTAAAACGACTAATAGCATTGCTGTTTGGAAGAAGTTAACAATTGACAAATAAATCGAGGGATTCATAGATTGATAATCGTGTCGATACAAGTCCAATTAAATTGAATTCAATTAGAAACAGCATCGACGGAGAGGCAGCGCAAAAATCGTTCGCCGATTCCACGGAATCGATTAGGAGGGGGCCTCCGTCCGCGACGTTTGCAATACCGTCGCCGTCGTATCCGGGCATCGGTAGAAAATTGTTCCGCCATCAATTCGATACAAGGATAACGTTCGCCCTCCCCCCCGGTTCTCTTCGGGGCCCCGACATACATTTCCCCGATAATCGTTCCGGTTCGTCAGGTGAAACCGTGCATCTCCCCCTCTCCCCCTCTCCACCGCCGAAGAGGATTGGAAAATCCTCGAATTCTCTCGGTGTTCGCGGCGGCGTAACGCGCGGTCCGAAGGGAAAATCGACGGAAATCTTTTCAATTTCGCGTGCCTTTCTGGTCCCGCGGATTACCGCGTGCACTCCGAGCGATTCTTGAGGATGAAACGTCGCGCGCGACAATTTCGCTTTCTTTTTTTCTTTTTCTTTTTTCTACTCCGCTCGCGTTCCACCGTCCTCTCGATTTCTCTCCGCTTCCGCGAACGCTCGAGGATATCCGCCGTGGAAACTATAATCGTCGGCCCCTTATCCTTACCTCCGCGCGACTGTTTTCAATTTAATCCTCGAGAGTGAATGTTCCTCCTGCTGGCTGGGACGGTGTTTGATCGTCCGGTCACTCGCAGACGCTCCGTCTCGATTTTTCTGTCTCGGTTTGGCGAGGGAGAGAGAGATGGAGAGATGGTTGATGGATAGATGAAAAGATAAATAGTTAGATTAATAGTTAGATAGATAGATAGATCGATTGATAGATAGATAGATAGATAGGTAGACAGGTAGACAGGTAGACACATAAATCGAGAGATAGATCGATAGATATATAGATAAATAAATAGATAGACAGAGAAATAAGAGAATAAATACACAGATAAATAGCTAGATAAATAGAGAAGGAAAGAAAGAGAAATTCAACAAATTTAAGAATCCTTTTACATAAATTCAATTCGCTGCTATTTATTAACAAAGAAAATACATTTTCGCCTTATGTTCCACAATAAATCGAACGATCTTTACTCAAAGACGATAAACCACGCTTATCATTAATAAATAACAAACAACGCACAATGAGCACTAAATATGCAAAAATATATGTATATAAAAATTAATGTAAAAATATATGCAAAAAATTAATGTAGAAATATATACAAGAAATTAATGTAAAAATATACGCAAAAAATTAACGTGAAAATATAAGTAAAATTATTTGGATTTCGGCCGCGTTTTCAACGACATTCGCCACGGTGCGAGCGAATTTCATTCGACGGGGCGCGGACGCATTTAACCGGTTTTCGTCGGATTTTTACGCGTTATACAATTTCGCACCGGTGCGAATCGATCGTTTGATTCGCTTTTACAGTTTCTCCTATTTTTTTTCCTTTTTTTTCGGGGGGCAAAGCGAAGCCGCGTTTTGTAACGCGTGCAGGCCCCTTTGACGCACGGATCAAACCCGTTTATTTTATTATCAATACTTTGCTTTATCTATCACCATTTTGTTGTCGTGTTTTCACGATGAATGGTTTTCACATTCCTTGGACAAAGAGTTGGATAAGAGTGGTTATATTTCTGGTTATTTCAACTGGTGGTTATTTTTTTTGTTAATTAAACTGTTGGTTATTTCCTGTTATTTAAACGCAACGTTATTATATAAACATATATCAACCCGACATATATTTATATTTCTGGTTATTTAAAGCGGTGGTTATTTTTTGTTATTTTAACCGGTAGTTATTTCTTATTATTGAAACTGTTGGTTATTTTTTGTTATTTAAACCGGTAGTTATTTTTTATCATTTAAACGCAGCGTTATTCTTCCTCCGAACAGAATATTTATCGCACAAAATAACCGACAAAAGCGTGGCTATTCATTTCCGGTGTAACGCCATTTCCTTTTTTTTTTTATTTTTATTTCACTGCCCGCAATTTTTATATTTCTCTTCCAGTTATTGATACGTATAATATGTATCAATAACCCATCGCATTTATCTTTATTCGAGCCCTTACAATTTCTATATTGCCCCGCGCAGCCCCTGTCCGCGGTAATTAAAACGTAAAGCCGTTTCGCGGCGAGCCGGGCATTTATTTCGCGAAAAATTCGATTGCAAAACTCGCGCGTTTCGAAAATATCGCGTGACGCGAAGCCGCGAAGTACCTCGCTTAAAATTGTTATCAACGTCCCTGCAATTTCCATTGGAATAATTTCGCCGACACCGAGAAAACATTTACCTCAAAAAGATCCAATAACCGGGGTTCCTTAAAATTGCCTTCATTCCATCCGATTCGCCTGTAATTCCTGCAATCGTCATCCGATCCGGCATTAAATTAAACAATCCCGTTTAATTCAAAAACGGCGACAAAACCGGTCGAGTTTCAAAGGATCTCCGCGCGCGCGCGCGGCGGAACGAGAGAAATTACTCGCGCCACCGTTATTTCCGAATATCCAGTTGTTCGCGTAATTTTCATTTTTCATTCGGCGATGCTCTTTCGCGAGCGAAAGGCCGATCGCGTTAACAGCCGGCAAACGGATAGGTTTCAAAGTGTCGCTCGATAAATTGCTTTCGGAATTACGGGGAAGCAGGGGCGGGGAGTTTTGCGGCGAGCTAGCTGTAACGCTGCCGCGGCCGCCTTATGTTTATTTTGCAAATGAAAGCGATTAAACGGCGCCGCGTTTCGATCTCGCGGGCTCGTTTTATTTGCGCGTTGCGGCGCCGGTTTTTCAATTCGGAGGAGTTTACCGTCGCGAAGAGAGAGAGAGTTGGATCATCGGGCGGCGAAACCACCCCTTTCGTGACCGAGCGAACGCACGGTTTCCCAGCGTTCGTACACGATTATTTTTATCGTTATTAGCCCGGACCGGCTCTGGATTACACGTATTCCGATTGGATAAGCGGCTCCGACGCCGAACCAAACTGACTCGCTTCGCCGGATCCGCCCCGAATCTTTAATCCAAATACATATACAGTCAGTCCCATAAGTATTCGTACCCTCATCGCTGTCGAAATCAAGGGACGCAGGTAAGATTTTGCAATAAACTTTTCATCATGACTGAACGCATGTATAAAGTATATTTATACCAAATTATAACAAAATTGATTAACTAATAACAAAAATATATCCCATTCTATTTAACAAAATAAATTTGTATGCATACAAAATTTATTCTTGTGACTCTTACCAACTACTTGACAGTTGTTTAAATCCTAAACCTTATTGTTGCAAAGATTATTTTGGAATGAGATATTTATGATATTTATATATTTATGATATTTATTATATATATTTATGAGATATTTATGAGATATTTATTTTAATGGTGCCTTAGAGTCACCACTCGAGTGCAAAGGGTTGAACAAGATAATAAAAAGTTTATTGCAAAATGTTACACGCGTCCCTTGATTTCAACGGATTTCTCTTACAAGCAATGAGGATACGAATACTTATGGAACCGACTGTAGATACGATCTGTAAAATAGAACGGCCGTAGCCGCCAGAAAAGAACGATCGTGCGATCCTGAAAAATTGTCGCTTGCTACGGAGGGATTAATCCGTGTGATTTAGTATGTCGGGATCGCGGACATTAAAATACGAACGGTGAAAGTGCATCGGCCGTCGTTCGGTCCGCGGATTTCTGATGCGGAGAATTAACGAATGTTACGCGAAGGCGCGCGGGAATCCTGGAAAAATATCCCGTTTAAAACGGCGACGAATCGACAGCCCGATACGAGGTAACATCGTATCGCCGTTGATATATAACTGCAGGACGTAATAATTAATTGAGGATTTTATCGGCACCAAATTGAACGAGACTTCAAATTGAAAATTACGTTCCGATGCGGCTGTAAAAATCGATAATACGCGGGTTGGTTATTCTTATTTTCGTTTCGTCTGCAGTTTTAATGCTGTTTCCGCTCGGCTCGTTTTACTGGTGATTGAAAAGTTATTTTTAGGGTAAATGGAATTATTTATTGTACAGAGAACTGATAAAAATATAGTTCGCAGTTTTTAGTTAAATATTATTTTAATTTTCATTTTTATTTCATACCTTGTCTATTTTATCATAACTCTTTCTAACCCCTTTGTATGGTAACGAAAACGTAGTATCATTTTTATAACAAAGGGAACATTTATCGCAAAAAGCACTGACAAAAGTGCAGTTCGTGCTCTTTGGTTTAGAATTATCTTCATTTTTATTTCACCCCTGACCTGTTTTATACTTCTCTCCGAGCTCCTCCCTTTTATTATAATCGAAATGTAACGCCGTTTCTATATTGAATACGATATTTTAATTACGTTTGCGGTTACTATAAAATAGAGATGACTGCAGGGGGATAAAATACGTCAGAGATAGAATGGAAATAAAAATATGTGGTGACAACGAAAATTGAGAAATAGCGGTGAACATCCAGTTGCAGCAGGCAAAATAAAATAAAATCATTCCATTCGAAAATGCGGTGTCATAAACGGGATATTTATTATATAAAGAACTGACAAAAAGAGTGCAGACTCCATTTTTATTTTTATTTCACCCTTGACCTATTTTACGCTTCTCTGCGCAGCTTCTTTTATAAGAGAGATGCAACTGTAATTAAATGTTTCTGTATTAAATACTATATATTTGTAATATTTCAATTACATTTAAATTACTTTACTGCAATTCCATTTCAATTACATTTCAGTTATTCCATTTCAAATACATTTCAGTTGTTCTCTTTCAATTACATTTAAATTATTTTACTGCTATTCCATTTCAATTACATTTTAGTTGTTCTCTTTCAATTACATTTAAATGATTTTACTGCAATTCCATTTCAATTACATTTCAGTTATTCTACTTCAATTACATTTCAGTCGCATCTCAATTACACTAAAACATAAATGCCCGAAGCAACGTAAACCGTGCCCAGATTAAAATAAAACTAAAAGCATCCAACGACCACGAAAAATAGCTAAAAATTGAGAAACAGCGTGGAACATCGAGCCGTGGCAGTCGAAATAAAAGAAAATCGTTCCGTTCGAATTCTCCGAAATTGCGACTGCAACGACCGGGTGGGGTGGTGGGGGGAGAGGTAGCTGAGTGCGACAATTACTGCAGGTTCCTCGAAAAAGTCGACAGAGACAGAAAGAGAGCGAGAGAGAGAGAGAGAGAGAGAGAGAGAGAGTGAGAGAGCGGGCCGATTCTCCGGGGGCCAAGCTGACGAATGTTATCTTCGCGCGCCCGCGCTCGCCTTCCAATTGAACCGTTTCAATTATCCCCGTTTAAAAGGGGTAGAGCGAGGAGACGTTTTCCCCCCGGACAAAGGAGTCATTTCGCGTGAAACGATTACACGCGGAGGCCCCGGGATCCGGCGTGAACGTGGACGCGCCCGCGCGAGTCCTTCTGAAAAGAAACGACGCGGCGGCGGCGGCGGCGGTCGAAGTGGAGGAAAGCTGGTCGTCGGGGAGACGTCGGGGCCGGTGCAAACACGTGGCATTGTGATCGGCTCCGCGGGCCTTTGTCAAATTCGTTTTCGAAAAAGCAAGCGAACCCGCTCGCGCACACCATGAATGCGAGAAACGCCGCCGACAGAGCGGCTCTGTTCTGTCAAGCACACACACACGCGCGCGCGCTCCTCTACACGCGTTCTCTCTCTCTCTCTCTCTCTCTCTCTCTCTCGCTCTCTTGTAATACTAAATCAATATCTGGCGGTGGGGTGACCTCGTATACAGGGTGTTTCGAAAGCAGGCGACAAAACCGCCCTGTTATCGAACGGGCATCGGCATTGTTTCAAGGACTCCGAATGGAACTTGAAAATCGATGCTTATGGCGCGCTATGGGGACTCGCAAGGATGTTCGAATGTGTCGGATGTAAAACGTTGAATTTATCGGAGTCGTCCGGACGCTGTTTTATTGTTTATTTCCACTGTTACTCGGCGGGCGGATAAGGGATGATATCTGAGAGAAACGCGGTAATAAATTTATGATTTACCGCTTGGAACAGCCTAATTTTTTGTGGAATAAATTTATTTCTAATTATTTGTTAGCTTATTTTACAGATCAATGCTTGGTTAATTTAAAGAACTTGGAAATTAAAAAATAGTAGTAGACTTGGTGACGATAGTAAAATAGCAATCTCTGTAGAATTATAAAAATAATATAATAATATCAATAGTAATAGAATAATAGTAGAACAATATCACAAATAATAAAAATAATATAAAGCGATAATAACAGAAAATAATAGAAAGAAACAGCAGAACTATATTAATTAACAGAAAGTATTATTAACCAATAAAGCCGTTCGCAGAAACTGGAACACCGCCCCCAGCGACGCGAACTTCTCGATTCGGGGCTCGCTGAAATTAATCATTGTTGTTTTACGTACGGAAGAAAGAATCTTTTATCGAGATCGTTGTCAACAAAACTCGGGACCACGGCGGAAACTTTCCATTGTTCGTCGATTCGCTTGGAAAAACGGGGCAGAACTTCGCGGAAGTTTTATTCCAGCGAAGAGTCACTCGAAGAAATTGTCTCGAACGAACTTCGCATCCGCCGGCGGTCATGATTACAATTAAACGTTCCGCTAAATTGTATATCAATATCAACGGGATTTAATTTACAAAGCGTCGAACGCCGCCAATAAACGGCGTTACGTGCCGGAGTTAACGCGCTGTATAATTGATTTAATTGCTGTAACAAGAGCAGCCCGCTGGTGGTGGTGGGGGGGAACGATAGAATAGATCGTTGAATTTTGTCGCGCAAACACGGACGATTGTTAACAAATTTCCATCGGCGAGAGAATGTCGGCGGGAACAATGTGTCCGCGGTGTGTGCTCGTTCGATAAAATCAACCCTTGTAACGCGACACGCGGGATGACATCGTGAAATATTTTCGGTATTTCCTCGGCTTTTCGGGGGAGTCACATTTCCGTCGTCGACGGTGGTGGGAGTGGGAGTGGGAGTAGGGGATGGGGGGGTGTAGATCGAGGGTGACTCATGAGAACGACCCCTGGGCGTCGCGACGCTAATGCCACCGGCCGGTTTTCTGCAACGTAACGCCCGGCTACGAATCCCCGTCGCTCATCGGTTTTCTCTCTAATAAATCAATTCGCTAGGTTTTGCGAGCGCGCGCACGCCCCGGGGACCGGTAATTGACGAATCGTTGCTCCCGTTAATTAATACCGATACTTTTCACGTCGCTAAATAACGCTCGAACATCGCCGAATAATAATCGCGAAATGGTTATCCGCGTCGTCGTCGAACAGCTAATAATTGCTGTTTCGTAACTAGCTTCCGGGTGTACGGTGTTAATTAATCGACCGGCACGGGGAGAAAAATTGTTGGAGAGATTTGTAAATAGAGTTGTGGGTAAATGGATCGATGAAATCGCAGAGAAGTTGGCAGAAAATTCGCAGGAAGTTCACAGAAAAATTCGCAAGAAAATCGCAGATAATTCATAGAAAAAATTCACAGCAAATTCACAGATAAATTCATAGAAAATTCACAGATAAATTCACAGAAAATTCACAGAAAAATCGTAGAAAAATAGCAGAAAATTAACAGAAAAATTTACAGCAAAATTCGCACAAAATCTCACAGTAAAATCCCTAGAACAATGAAGCCATGGCCAAACTAAACCCCTGCGTAGAATACTAAACCACAGCTACAAAAATATTATAATAAAACAGAAAATTGACGAATAAGCAACTTAGCAGCCAGCGAATCCTATTGGCTGGAAACGCAGGAGAGCTTCGAAGGCCGATAGTTAAGCAAACACACTATACTTAATAGATCGTCGGAAGGCACCGGACAGTGCACATGTCGAGCCGGGCTCCATCAGCGTTATTAAGGTGGCGTGCGGTCGCCGATGGTACGCAAACACGGCTTTAGAGCGGCTCTGGAATAACAGAAAGGTATCCGGAACCGGGAAAGGAAGCCGATAACTCGGCGTACCAAGGGGGGCCAGGACGGGGTGCGCGGGGAGTGAATGCTCTGTGTGTGAGTGTGTGTGTGCGCGCGGCAGGCAGGCAGGGCTAAGGTCTGCTAGGGGCAAGAACGCAAGGGTAAGGGTCGTGTGTTCGTCACGTGCCTGGGTGTTGCGTGGCTCCATTCACCGTCGCTGATACATACGTCCCTGATGGATCATGCCTGAGAACCATATTGTTGCACGTAGAGACCCGCGTAACCGAGAAAATAAATGTGTCGGGGCTTAGTTAGCGCTGCCGGTCACGCCGTTGTTAGACGAACGTTGAAATTCTGTTAGCCCCGCGCGCGCTCGCGATTCTGTAGTTCTCGCGGCGTTGAAACTTTTTCCTCTCCGACCTCCGATAGCTTCGAACGGCAAGGAAATTCCCGGGGTGAAAAACTTGGCCGCGAAGAAAATGCTACTTTATCGGTCGCAGCGCCCGGAGGAACGTTTCTCTACGCTGCAATTAAAAAGGACGACGCTCGGCTGGATGGCAAAGATAATTGGAAACAATTTATTGTCGCGAAATGCTGTAGGAAAAAAGGAGAATTTGCTTGGACTGATAAAGAACATTGCGGGAACAATCTTCCAGGTTGTTTGAATAAAAGTTGCTGTCGATTGGGGATGAAATTGAAATTGTTCTGTATAAATAAAATAATATAATAAGAATACAATTCCTTTCGTAAAAATAATAAATCTCCCAGCAAATGAAAATAGTAAAATCAGTAGCTGCTTCTTGATTAAACTTCAGATTTTGTCAAAAAAGAGATTTTATCAAGTCAGTAAAGGGGTTTTTAAAATATTATAAAAGAGGAAAAATATTTTTATACTTGTCTCAAATTTTCTACAATTAGCTCTGCATAAAAATCTTATCATCTTCAGCAACCCTAGTTTCTCTAGCTAACACCAGCGAGAGAAAAATCACGAAAAAATCCGTGAACGATGTCGACCATGTTCGCAACAGGGGCGATAATGTCGCGCCTAATTTGCGACAGTGTCGTCGCAAACGGCGAGGAATAAATAACAATTGCGACGGGGGTCAGTCGCGCGTAGCAGATGAAGAGAGGTTCGTTATCGGCGGGGGTGGGTGTGGAAAAACACGACGTCGAATATTTCTCGGGACACCCTGTATTAAGGACACTCGGTATTCGCCGGGCGTACACTTGGCCACCCTCCTCGTGCTCGTGCAGTTAGTCACCCTGTTCCACCCCTCGATTTTCCGACCACCCCCGTCGTCGGATACAAGGTGGCGCGAAAACACGAACACGCGAGCGAACGTCGGGACACGGGAAAAGAGAGCAGAGTCCGGGGCTCTCTGCCGGAAATTCGACGGTGATTGCGGGTCGGCCGGGATCCAGACGAAAAAAAAAAAATACCGGGGGAAATGTTGCTCATAATCGTATGTCTGATCCTGGATTTTCGATCGGACGCCGTGCACGCGAGATCCCTGTGTTTTCTTGATTAACCCGGCCTCCCCTCCCTCCCTCCTCCCTCTCTGGGAAAACATTTTTCCGGGGTTGGTATCGAAATGAAATATTTTTCCGCTGGCGCGATGGCTACATAAAATCTTTCTCTTTGCTACCCCTAAAGCAGAAGCTTTCTCTCTT
>NC_135775.1:24248096-24307048 GCF_028453695.1 Augochlora pura | reverse complement strand
ATACTGAATATACATACTGAACGCTACACATAATATACCACCAAAATCATGCTACCCTTATCATAATATCACCCTTACACATCTGACAGATGCATTCCTGTCGAAAATGCAAAAAGTCATCGTCTCAGTCGCATCGCCGTCGAACAAAAAAATGGCAGCACAATTTCCTCGACAGGCCAAGTGAGAAAAAGGTGCGCGACGACTCCGCCCATTCGGTAGCTGTCGGACGCGTTTCTTTCGAAAGTACGAGCAACGGTAACGGGGTAGGAGCTCGGAGTTGTCCGTCGACCGGAGATGTTTAGTTTCTAGAGCAATTTCCAAGTCGACACGTAGCATAAAGCGTGCAAACAGCCCCGACCGTGTACAGCACTGATCCGAAGGATGATGCGCATACATATTGGCACGACCACGAAGACGACGACGACGAGGACGAGGACGGGAACGACGACGCGATAGGTCTCGGAGAACTTCACCACCTATGAATGCGCCGAGGTGTTTAACGAGAGCTGACACGTTTGACGCACTTGCGATCCACCCACGCGTCGTCTACTCCGCTTCTTCGGCAATAAGGCGAACGCCGCTCGTATGCGAGAGACGTCTCGGAAAATGCGGGGTCTGGTTGTGAATCGCTAACGAGACGGGACGGAGTTTTATTCGAACGATGCCCGAGACAGGTTAACGTTCAGCTACAAATCAACGTAAACGGCCCCTGACATTTTTAACACCGTTTCCTCGATGCTGCTGCGTATTCGGCTGGGACGCTCTTTATCGTATCTCCGTCAGCTGACGTTCGATGTTATGGTATTCGCGAGGCTGTTGATTTTAGTTGGCAATTGTTTAATTAATGCGTGAGGAACCTTTAACACGGTTAGACTGAGTTTAAGTTGATTCGAGAGTTCGACGTTTTTATATTTTAATAATAAAATAATTTCATCGGGTCCTGCCTAGATCTCGCGAAGATTAAATGTTCACGACAATGAAATAATGTCGCGATTTATCTCGTTCGAATTATATACACCAGAGTTCGTCAAATTGCGAGCGAAATATTTTTCGCCGCGGCCGACACGTTACCGACGGCGAACCGGTATTGTCATGGAAAATTGTGTGATCGCCGCTTTGTTTCATCAACGCCCAATGTTTCGCGATGCCGTGGCTTTGTTGGCTCCTCTTTCGCTTCTATTTCCTTTTCAATCGGCCGCCTCCCCCCTCCCGCGATCGAGCTAAATTTAATAACAATCGCACGCGAATTTCTTTGTTATCTCTGTCGGCGACATAAAATTACACGGCCGTTTTGCAACGCGCACGATTCTTTGCGTCGCTTTTTCCATTCGTTGCGAGCCGAGTGCGGGTTTCGGACGATTTTCTTTTTAAACGTCCACGCGTTATTTCTAATTAAAAATTATTAAAATATATGTGACGAGTCAGGCGCGTGATACTAATTTTATACGAGGTCTTTTAAATGTGGGTATTATTAATTTCTTTTGAATTGGAACAAAATTTAATTTTTCCGTTGTCGAAGTCTAAAAAGGAAAGTAAATTAAAGTAATAGGAGAAACAGAAACTGTCAGGTTTTATTATATAAATTATTAGCGACGAATAAGTGCTAACCAGCGAAGTAAAAATGTAATTGTAGTGAAAGTGGTTAATAATAAAAAATATTTCTATTCGACTCAAAGTTTGTTACAATTGAAAAAAATAATTCTCATATTACTGTTATTATTAAAATCGTCATATTATTATTAAAATTCGCAATTTGAAATTGCGATAGAAATTCTCGAATTTTATTTCTGAAAACATCCCTTACGGGGTTGTTTTCCCTCTTGCGTCGACGGTAAACTAAATACAGCGTAACAGGACGCCCTCCTCCAGCAAAGGCGTAATGTCTGTCTGGCAATGTTCAGCTGAAAATTAAAAAATAATTGAATAAGAATGGGGGGGGAAGCTGGTTAGCGAGAAGCTAGGAAGAAGAAGAAGAAGAGGGACGGCGAGAGACAGCCGCGGGGGGAAATTCGTTATTTATGAACTCGGAAACGCCTGAAATCCGAAAGGTCCAGGTGAACCTACAGTCACCACCTGCTGCCTTCAGGGCCACCATAAGCCCGGTATGCCGTTGCGGGCCACGTGGGTCGCCCCGGCACAAGATTCGTGAAAAACTGCCCCGAAACCCTCGGTCCCCCCGGCCTAGCGAACACCTGCGCGCCCGAAAATCACTCTCCGCTCAACGTCGCGGACCGAGTTTTGATCGAATCAGGGCGAGCGTCTTCGACTTCGAACTGCACGAAATTCCATTAAATTTAACGTGATAATTAACAGAAAAATTGACCAACGAAATTTCATAGAATAAATGATTTTTCCTTAGAAAAGGAGATTTTACATTTTTCTTTTATTTCTGTTCTGGTTAATTAGGTTTATTTCTTTAATTAGGTTTATTTCTTTAATAAGGTTGATTTCTTTAATAAGGTTGATTTTTTAATAAGGTTGATTTTTTTAATAAGGTTGATATATTCAATAAAGTTGATTTATTTACCCAGGTTGATATATTTAATCCGGTTAATTTATTTAACCAGGTTAATCTAATAATTCGTGCATCATCTTGTTACAAAAATTTTATTCACCATCGTCAGTGTCATTATTATTCCTGCACAGTTAATATACAAATTTAATTTCTTTTCACACTGATTTCGTGCCAAATCGCAGCTTCTCATTTCTGCAACAACAGCGTCAATAAAAAATAAAAGAACCTAAATACCAAACTGCCCTATCCATTATGCTTTAACACGTATATTTTATTAACGATGTTAACAATGCCAGGTACGCGTTGACTAGTTCATTATTATGCTTAACAACGTGTCGCGTTTGCAGTAATTGCTCGAAACGCGCAGCCCGCCGATAAGTATCGTTATAATTAGTAATAAAATTTCCTCGCGTCTATGGCCCGTCCGTAAGTAACACGGCTACACACGAATCCGCGAGATTACACGTTGTCCGCCGATTTACGCGTTCGAAGGAAGACCTGAAAACTTTAAGAGGATTAGTCGTCGCGTTTATCGCGCGGAAGGGCCGCGTCGCGCGAAGCACGACGGAATGGATATATACGCGCGGCCGGACGGCGAATAAATTTCCATGGGAGAAATCGCTACGCGACGCGATGGTTATTCAAATCTGTGAACGTTCACCGGGAAATATATAAACAGCCCCGGTGTCGGGTCTATTCCGCGCGACGATTTATCCCGGACGCTGTGAAATTGAAATCGGAAAATTTAAACAACGCAACGAGTCTGCGAGAAAAGGTAGGAACGCTTATTAAAGTGGAATTTATTTGCTGGATTTGACGAACGAGATTTTCTCTAATTCTTTTAAAATTTTCCTTAGAAGATGTGGAAAATAAAATGTGCGAAATATGAAATAATAGAAAAGATGTAACCTTGTCTAATTTTAATAATGTTCTTTAGAAAGTATGGCAATTGATGGGAAATTAGAATTTAGATATTATAGTCAAAATGTGGGAAGTGTAAAAGACAAGAAAGATAAGTAAAATATATAGTTAAAGAGGTGTAGAAAAAGTTTGAGATATATTTTAAGAAATAGAAAATAGAAAATACAATTTTAGAAACGTGCGAAAGAAAATATAGAATACCTGGAAAAAATATTGCAAATATGTTGCAGAGAATCTAGTGTGCATAGAAAATATTGCAAATATATTGTAATAAATCTAGAATATAGAAAAATGTTATACATATGTCGTAGAATTATAAAAACATTATAAAATGTCGCAGAAATATTCTAAAAGACGAACGGCACATATATAAAATATCGCAAACAAATTGCACAAATTACAGAAAATATATCGAAAATAACGCAAACATATTGCATTTATATTTACAAAAATATCTATAAAACACCTATAAAATATCTATCAAACATCTATAAAAACCCTATCAAATATCTATCAAACACCAATAAAATATCTATAGAAACCCTATAAAAACCCTATAAAATATAGAATGAATAGGAAACCGAGCGCGCGCAGAGAATCCCCGAACACAATTTCATCCCCCTCCTATAAACGTGAAAGGGACCGCGCGGCCGCGGCGAATCGGCGCAGGCTAATCCGGCAAATGAATCTACCAGGAGCGCTAATTGATTATTCAACATAATAACGAGGGAACACCGGCGATGGTAGCGGGCAGATTACCGCCGACAATGGAACCAGAAATTCGCGAACTCCTCCGCGGAAGAACCCGGAGAGGGCAAAGAGAGAGAGAGAGAGAGAGAGAGAGAGGGACGGCGGCGTTCTCGATTTACGAACGGCGGGGTTCGCCGAACGGTTTCGCAGTGTCCCGTGTAATTTGTAGGTACATAAATATCGGGGCACTTAAATTCGCGAGAGCCATCGGTGCGCTCTCTCTCACTCCCTTCCCCCTTCACCCCCGCGGGCCGATATTTATTGTCCTACTAAATGCAGCTCATAAACTTTATTGCCTCTTGTCTCGCGTCCGGAGAATATTATAGTCCGGCGGATCGGCCAATTTCACTCGGCCGTTGTGCGCTAGAAACCGCGCCGGATCCGTTCCTCATCTTTCTTATTCCGACCTCGTTAACCCGTTCGGGGGATGCGTCGGGGCGCAGTTGCACTCGCGACGCTAGGGTGAAGATGGAATTACGCTGTGTATGGATTGGTGTTCGATCTCTGTGGGTCGAGTAGGTCAAGCTGAATTTTGCAGATCATTGTACAGAATTGGATCGATTTGAGGATTGTTTATTTAACTAGGCCGTGTTATTTTTAATTATTTTTTTTAATGATTTATATATGATATTTCTGACTAGCTTTTAAAATTTGTTTTATGGCATAGTCCAGTGCTTTGAATTTTTTTAAGGGGCTTGAAACAGAAGAAAGTTCAAATGTTATCTATTGTAATAATTTGTTAATTTTCCAGTGACAATTTTTGATAATTAAATTAATTTTTGTAACGAAGGGGTTGAAAGTCGATCAGTGTAAGTCCATCTTAAAATTGAGATAAATGAAAACCTAGCAGAGTAGCTATGAACAAATAACTATTAAACCATTAACAACCCAAAGCATATGTTTTTATCATAATTAAGCAACTAACCTCACTAACAAAAATATTAATATTAACACTTACTTCTTTCATTCCATCTAATTTAATTTTTACCTTCCTCCGGATATGTTTTCTATTTTTACTCATTTCACGGTCAATATCAGCGCCGCCATCGATTATTTATTCACGAAGAAAGGTGCCGTATCGATTGAAAACCGATCTCCGATTCTGCTTGGCTTCCGAACAGCCCGATATGTAGGACACTTCCCTTAGGAAAGATTTCTCGTCCAATAAGATATTCATGCGGTGGATTTTCAGCGGACCGCATTGAATATGCAATTACACAATGACACGACGTCCGTGGAAATGTTAAATATAAGATCGATTAAAAGTTAATTCGCTGGGACGACGAAGCACCGTTGAACAATGCAGCAACAACGGCGAAATCGGGATATTTCGGAATCGGGTCTTGATTCCGACAATTCTGTCGACCGAAATTAACGTCTTATTACGTGCTGCAAAAAAAAAACCGGGGAAGAAGAAGCTTTTTCGGAAAAGTGTCAGTCGAAATCGAATAACGGGAACCTCAATTAAAAACGTCCACTTTGAAAAATGTAATTTCCCGCCCCATTTTAAAGCGGCGATGAAAACTGTTCAGCTATTTCCACGTAATTTTCGAAAGCTGTCTAATGGACATTTGAAATCTCAAAAACTTAAAGTATAAAAATATCTAACAGCTAATAAAACTTAACGACTATAAAAACTTAAAGTATAAAAACAACTGATAAAAAAATTAAAAAATTATTATATCAAAATTATAAACAAAATATTCTCATTATTCTCATAAATTACCAAAACTCCACAGCAACAGGATCAATTATTTCCTAATTCACCAAACTCCCCTCTTCCGCAGTTCCGTCGATTTAAACCTCTGCTACGTCACCGCTCTCCAGACGGGAAAACCGAACATCCCGTTGCGCCTCGGCAACAAAAACAAAACTTTGTTAACGCGACCAGCAGCTTTGTTCAAACAGCGCTCCCCCCCTTAAAATCGACGGCGCGACCACCCGGGAGCGGCTCTAATGGTCCAAACTTGCTCTGCTGGAAAGTTGCTAAAAATCCTGTCGGTTCGGGAGAGAGCCGGCTGCCGAAAGTTCCCGGACACGTATCCGGGGTCCCGGGCGACCCGGTCCCGGCGGGGCGGGGAAGGAAAAAAATTTCATTAAGATTCTCTTTCACCGTTCACCGTGACTGTTGACGGTGGCCAGGGGGAGGGTTGGACAGACAACGGGGATCAGAGGAATTCGCGAAAGCTGATTCCGGCCGGTTGTCGAAAGTCCAAAGGACGCGGTCTGGAGTGAGATGGGCGGAGGGAGACATAGAGAGGCGGATAGATGGAGAGACGGAGAGAGCAAGAGAGACAGAGAGAGATAGAGAGACAGAGCAAGAGAGATAGAGAGATAGAAAGAGAAAGAGAAAGGGAAGCAGAGCAAGATAGATAGAGAGATAGAAAGAGAAAGAGAAAGAGAGATAGAGCAAGATAGATAGAGAGATAGAAAGAGAAAGAGAGACAGAGCGAGATAGATAGAGAGATAGAAAGAGAAAGAGAGCTAGAAAGACAGCGCGATAGAAAGGGAAAGAGCGATAGAAATGGAGCTAGAGAGAGATGGAGCGAAAGGCAGGGAGTCCGACTGAGGATCTACGTGTCGTACATTATTCAACGGGAGCAGGGGCCGTCGTCTTCCTCGTTTCGGCCGCGTCGCACCCGTTTCGAGCGCGTCCGTCGCTCCAGCTTCCGACCTTCGAATTTCTCTTGCTTTCGGCAGGGCGACGGAGAATATCGGGAGCTTATTGGAAAAGCATTGGCTCGAGGAGTCGGCTGGCACCGCGCCTCGCCTCGCCTCGCCTCCCTCCCCTCCCCTCCCCGGCTTTCCACTCGAGATAAGGGTTGAAGAGAGGAGTCGGTGGGCGGGGCGCGACCGAGGAGAGGACTCGAGCCGACTCGGAATTAGCGGCGAGAGTTTTGCGCCGGCGATAACGCAAATCGTATTGACGCAGGAATCAGTTGTATAGGGTGGATCGAGGAGACCGCCCG
The DNA here is from genome assembly GCF_028453695.1 of Augochlora pura. Classification (NCBI taxonomy): domain Eukaryota; kingdom Metazoa; phylum Arthropoda; class Insecta; order Hymenoptera; family Halictidae; genus Augochlora; species Augochlora pura. The sequence continues at coordinate 24,299,893 of NC_135775.1, read as the reverse complement.
CCGGCGATTCATCCCTGATTTATGTTTGTTCGGAGGAAATCGAGGGTCTGCCGATCCTCCGCGGAATTCTAGTTCGACGGCGTCTCGCTGCGTTAATTTGATTTATTTATTGTTAGCGTAACAGAATTGCAATTTTATAGTAGGTTGTGTAGGACAGAAATGGATAATTAAATTTTTATATTTTATTATAGAGTGATGTACAGTTTATTTTTTAAGTATTTGGACTTAGTATCAACGGGGCAGTGGTTGCATTTAGAATGAAAAATTGATTTGTGCTTAGGAGAGGATCTTGTTAGATTTATTCATTCATTATTAATTTATAATTAATATATGAACTTTTAAATTAATAAATATATTATTATATCAACCTTTTACAGTCGTATTGAGATTATAGATGCCAGGCTGCATGGAATTAATTTTCATTGAGCGAATACTATTATATTACATGCAAGGAAAATTTATCCATTCTTAAAGTCCAGACGTATATAACAATATGCTTCTATTTTATATCAAAATAAGAAAGAAATAAATAGCCTGAAAGTAGACATAAGATCGCAAAAGATTAACCCTTAACTACCCTCGTCTGTCTAGAAGACAGCTACTGATGAAATGAAATAAAAATTAGAAAATAAAGTACAATAAATTAAATTAAATAAAAATTTGGCGCACTAACTGCAACAACCATTAAATAGCCTAGACGATTATTTCTGTGCTGAATATTTTAAATAATCTACAAATAATATAATAAATCAGAGATAAGATCAGTATTCGCATTAGTTTGATTTTCGGTGCAGCAGGTGCGCCTCCTTCCGCAATTATTCGGGCGATTTGGACGCGGACGACGCAGCGATATCTTATCCGGTCGGTCGAGAGGGTCCTTTCGGTCTAACGATAAGGTGGAAACGCAAGACGGTGGACCGCGCGCGACTTCTTATTGTGTCGGCTTGGAGCGTGCTTTCGGTAACGATAAGGCGGAAGTGCCGCCGGTGGTGGACCGTGAATTTTGCAATTCTCTTGTACCTGTTTTATGGATCGTTTTGGAAAATTGTGTACACACCGCGTACCACCGGGGAAAGCTTCTCGCCGTTCCACGGAAACAGTCTCGTAAAGGATTCCATGCAAACGACGGTTCGTTTATAATTTAACGATTTCGAGGATCCATCTGCTCGCAATATGAGACACAGAAAGAGCTGCCACGTTTCATTGCTCGCGGCGACGAACCGGTGAATTTTTCAGGAAAGCGCAATTTTTCATTCGTCCCGTTCTTTATTCCGTACAAACGCCAAAGGCTTCCAAGCGATTCGATTCCAAGGGGAATGCTAATTTCGCGTGAAAATACGCGTCATTTGGTCAGCGGTACCTGTTCGGTGGCGCGTCGCAAATTCGAACGGGCCTGGGAACAATGGCCATTCGAGAACGATACGGTGGGAAATTAGCGGAGGAGCTCGCCGGCGTTTAATCCGCACAAAAGGAAACATTAAATTCGACGGGATAATGAGCAACTAATTAATAGGATGCCTCTATTAAACGGAAACGTGTTCGTTCGGCCCGTAAAATTTCCGCGCTGGTTATAGTGCTCGCGCTGTGTGGACAGTATAGTGTAGTGCTTTGTAACCGATGACGATGCATCGGAGGAAATCCGCGGAAACCGGTGAATTGTTTGTTTTAATCGTGGCTTAACAAAGCCGCTCGTTGCAGATGTAAATTTCCTGTTGTCGCGGTTTCCGGTTTCAAAACGCCAATTACAAGTAATTCGCGGGACTGTTTAGGAATCAGTCGGCGCTACCTGATGATGCTATTTCGACCATGCGCGGCGAATCAGTGGCATTGTTAGCGCTGTTTGCACCTTCTAAATCCTGTGGTATCAGCGTCTATAACTGTATCATTTTCATATTAGATTATGTTTCTAACGTATTATATGTTTCTATTATATTTTATAGGAATTGCGATTTTACTTTAACATGAATTGTCTCATTGTTGGACTATTACATAGCAGAAATAATTTTATTAAATTTATAATTGAAACGCAAGAAAAAGTAGCCCAATAAACGTCTTAATGACGTCCATTTTAGGTCTTAAATACATCCTTACTCTATCTAGGTCTGGAATAAAAATTAAAAATAAATTCGTCCAACAATTCCTCAATCTTTTATCATAAACAAGAGTAGAAACAAGAGTCTATCTAATGAATTAAAACAAAAATTCGACAACGAACAAATGACAAGATAAATTGAAGAAAAATTTTTCCGAATAAATGGCCATAAAAATCGACTCGATAAATTTACAGAAAAATCGTTCAAACGAAGCGATATCAAAATTACCTGTAAAGATAAGAATAGCGTATTCTCGTAAAAAGGAAAAATCGTGGAATTCGGAGAGATGTAACAGCGGGATCACAGGAGCGGGAATAATTGAAGGTGGCCGATCGAATCGAAAACTCGTGGCATTACGCGGGCGGCAAGAGGAGCGGTTCGTTAGCATGAATTGCTACCTAGCGATCCGTCGCGACAATGGGGAAGGGATCCGTAGGAACGATCTCGTCCCGGTGGCCGATTGTTTCCTCCTCGGTGGACGCGAGAGCGGTCCGAAAACGCGGTCGGACGATAATAGCCGGCACGATAATGACTCTGCGGAGCGGAGTCGTTGCTCAGCCGCTGACGTCGGGTCAGTGGTAACCCTGGAACCCGATCCGGCCGTGCGCGTCGAGGGCTCTCGGTGCCGAGGGGACTGCCCCCCACCACCACCACCGCCGCAGCGAACCGGGCCCGGTGCAGGGCCCGAACAGGTCCGCCGGCGAGAGCGTCGCTCCGGCCTCTCCTCCTCCTGTCCTCAGTTCTCCGGCGACCGGTGTTCAGTGTGCTTCTCTCGGCGTGTATCACTCTCTCCCTCTCTCTGTGTGTGTGTGTGTGTCAGTGTCGTTCCTCGGATCAGTTTCTGTCTAAATGATCATCGAAACAAGGCCCACCGTCGCCCGGAATGCCCCAATGACTGGTACCGTATCTTTCCTTTCTAAACGAAAAAAAAAGAAAAAAGAAACACCGGGAACTTCTTCGAAAGGTGAAGATTCGGGGACTCGTCCAGGTTTAAAGGGCCCAAGGCCCCCGGGAACGTTGCTTTCCGTGACCGCTTTCCAACGGCATTCTTCTCGAACACCGGAGATTAATTCAGGGACCGATGTGTTCTCGTGTCACCGAGTCCGTCTCTTAATGGATTTCTTGGTGTCTCGACGGCAACACGTTCTTTATCGAGGAACGGTGATTAAGGAACGGTGGACGAGCGGGAAGGCTTCGCAGGTGCAGTGTCGTTTTCACGCGTGCATCGGCCTTTTTCTGTGCGGTTTCTTGCACGGCCGCTCGCGATCTCGCGCGCGCGCCGCTTTTTGCCGCGGGATCGAACACGATTTTGACAAGGCGTACAGACGAGCCGGCGACGAGAAGCCTCCCGATCGCTCGTACCCCGCCGCGTTTCTTGCGCAGCGGCGTTAGGTTTCTTTTAAATCGACCCTCAAGGATAATCAGTCCGGTTTCAAGCGACTTTTTGGCACGGGGGATACCTTCTGCGGTCGGGGTACCACCTCGTTTGTACGAGCCTCGCCGTGTAAACGAGACCTTTTTCCGACGCGGTTGTCTGTCGCGGCGACGCTCGCGTGCTATTCCGCTGTGGCCATGTTTGCCTCGAGTCGGAAGCTCCGTTTTCAGCTGTTTTCCGAGGGCCGTTCTTTTTCTCTCTTTCGCTCTTTTTCACTCTCTTTCTCTCTCTCTCTTTTCTCCCTTTTTCTCTCTTTCGACCGATACTCGCGCGAACGAGCGATTCGTTTCGATATTTTCGGCCGCGATCGCTCGTTATTATTATTATTCTTTACTAACGGGCTAACAATAATTCCATTTTTTACTAATATCATAATTAAAAGTTCAATTTTTTTTTTAGAAAATTAAAAATTGCAATTTTAAGCGCAATTTGTAATTTAAAGAGCGAATTGCAATTTAAACAGTTTCTGCACTTGTAAATTGGCTCAATGAATATCGCCAAAGAATACGATTTCTGTATAAAGTTTATTTGCTATTTATTTTAAAAATTAAAAGAATGTCTGCCAAAGTTCTCCTTTGTTTTGAGTGTACTTCATGGTATTAAGGATCAGTTCGTAACGGTGTGAATAATAAGGTACCGGGTGTTCGAATTTGAAACGAAGCGAATCTTGAGGATTTCTGCTGAATTGTTTCTAACTTATCGATATAACATTGTTACGCTCGGTCCGCTGTATCGAGGGGGGACTTTTCGAAAAACCGGTCGCGGTCGATTTCGATCAGGAAAGTTTCTTTGTCCGGGCGCAGGCTCTCCTCTCCGTGCCGGTCGAACGTTTGCCCCACGGAACCGTGTTTTTCCGAGCGACGGCCGGCCGCTATTTTTTCGAGCGACGACCCGCGGGAAATAAAATATCCGGCGGCCGCGAATAAAAAGGAAAAAGCGGCGCGGTTTGAACCGGTTCCCGAAGGGTTGATTTTTCTTTGAGCCGTTTCCACGCTCTCTCGCCGCGCACGTGCCTGCCCCTACCCGTGTTAAAAAACACCTCGGCTTTTTTGCGATACCATTCCCGGGTCGAAGCTTGGCGATTTTTATACGGGAACAACAAACAACGAAACGACGCGATAAAATATCTGCGAAACGACGATAAATTGTTGCAAATGTTATTATACCTAATGGAAGTAGGTCGCAAGAAATGTCTTCGTTTTGTGGTCGATACAAAGGGTTAACCTCAAAACTACCGAGACCTAAACGCGGTTATTGCATTTTTTTTTAACTACGTGAAGACTGGATTTATTTAACGCTAAATCTACCAACGCTGGTCAAAACACCGATTTTATATTTTATAATTATGGGTACCATAAAGTAGCTGACATTAAAAAATCTCCAATATATTTCTTTATCAAAGCTTTTATAAAAATCGTGGAAAATTCGTATAAGCTTCATCTTGTAATTCTTTTACAATTTTTGTTGTTTTTAGAGCTCGATAAATTTAGCGTTAAACTCGTCGAACCTTAAAAGCATTCTTACGTTATCGAATTAATTTAACTATATTAATCGAACGTTTCTTAAAATAATTCTCCCGGCTAACAGTATTTCCATTTTCCAATTAACTTTAATTAATTGCCAACGTCTCTACGAATACGTCTGATAAAATATTAAAGTGCTCTGAATTTAATCGACATAAAATAAAGGATTAAATATAAGCATCGGACACGTCGAACGTTGTTATAATAATTCGACAGCAGTTTCTCCTCTCCTTTCGACAACGCTTTCGATCCTCGGCTTTTGCAAATAAACCACACGCCGCCACGGCGTTTCCTTATTTTACCGAGAAACCGGCGCGCGTTGTATCGATGTTCCCGAAGTGCAAACGTGGGCGTTCCTGTATTCGCGTATCTTAAACCCGTTTCGGATTCAATACCCTGAATGAGAATCATCAGCGCGGCCGCGCAATCATTCTAGAACGTCTGGTGCCCGTGAAACGGTCTGCTAAATTCTAAAATGCAGTCCGCTAGTCGAGATTTCAGAAAACAATAATTTTTATTCCAAAACTGAAATAATTTCATTCGAATCCTTTAATCTCAGTCTTTCATATTTCTGTACTAGTTTATCTAATCTAATCGAACAGAGAAGTTTGCCAAAGCTGTTCAATTTTCTTGGTAACAGTTTTCAATAGAATTTCTGTAATTTGTTTAACCACTTGGCTGCGTCGATCTATTTTTCAGGTCAATTTTTTTAGTGCTTTGTCGATCACATTGGGTGCAGTTTCTCTTGATAAATTGTTCTATAATTATTCTAAGATCTGCTAAATTCATTAATATATTATACAATAATTTTAATCTAAAATATTTAATATAAAACGTAGGAGAAGTATTTTTGTTGTAAAATATACAGAGTTGGATGTCAGATGTCTCTGAGAAAGTTTAAAGACGGAGGAGCATCTAGATAATTTATTATAAATTTTTTAACCACTTCTTCGCACCTAGGAAAACGATTAAAAATTAAATAAAACTGAGTCGAACTTTTCTATTTTATTTTTAGAAAATTTTAGTCTTGTGTAATAAATTCATAATTGGTGACGTATGACTAAAGAATTAACTTCGGCGAGATTTTGGAAGAAAAATTGTTAGAATAAACTCTGCTTTATCGAATCTTAGGTTATCTATAGGAAAGATCAAATTACCGTTTTCGACAAAATAGCGCAAGCAATTAGAAGTTAGGTGTGAAAATGTTCAGCCTCGATTTGAATCTCATAAACGAAACCTTACTAAGTGGCCAGTGGGTTTCCAGAATTTATTTTAAAAGCTACTGTGTTAATAAGATCACTAGAACAGAAAAGATTTAGAAACTAGAATTTAAGGTTAAAATATTAAGGTGTATTGGTAAAATTATATAAGATAGTTTTTGAGTCAAATTAAAATTAAAATCTATCAATAGAATTAAGTAAAATAATTTGTGGAAGAAATTCAATGAAATAGTCTCTGAATAAAATTAAAATTAAAATCTGTGAAGGAAATGAAATAAAATAGCTTCCGAATGAAATTAAATAAAATAGCTTGCATGTAATATCAAATAAAATAGCTTACGTATAAAATCAAATTAAATAGCTTCTGAATAAAATCAAATTAAATAACTTCTGAATAAAATCAAATTATATAACTTCTGAATAAAATCAAATTAAATAGCTTCTGAATAAAATCAAATTAAATAGCGTTCAAATCAAATTAAATAAAATAGCTACCAAATCAAATTAAATAAAATAGCTCGTGTACAATATCAAATAAAATAACTTGAAATAAAACTAAATAAAATATCTGGCGAGCAAAATAAAAATTAGAAAATCGGTCTCGACGTGGAAGGAAAACTGTGAAACCCGTGATTGATCGGCAGAAACGGAGTGCAGTGAAAACCGGAACGGTAACAGATTGTCCAGGATGCCCGCAGCAGGGAAGACGTTTCCGATCCTTCCTCATCGCGTCGAGAAACGCCTTGTTTATTCCAGTATTTGCCCGGGGCAAATATTAGCGGAATGTAAACTTGTCCAACGGTGCCCATACATCGGGGACGAACGCGAATTGGATTTATTTCTGGCCGGCTGGCGACGCGTGTGTACCTTACGACAAAACATATTAATACAGGTTGCGTCCGGACGCGCGCGCGCGCGCGCGCGAGCGCAACCCGGACTCCCGCTGACTCGTTGATTCAAACGATTGCTCAATTCCTGTTTTTGCGCTCTCCGCCGCTACAAATTGCAATTGGTCCGCAAACATTCGCCGCGCGCGGTGTGTTTACCGTTTTGGATGCGATAAATTTTGCAATCGGACCCCAGTTACAAATCACCTTGAACGACTTCCGCGCGCGCGCGACGCCGCGCGTAAATTCGTCGACAAAGGGAAAACTAGTCGTGTTGCGAAAGGATTCGCGGACATCGATGCTCCGAATTAGTCAGCGATGTCGCGGCGTGCCCTGTTTGTCCGCGAAACATTGTTTCACGCGAGAGGAACAACATCGAGAATTAATTTGGCATTTTACCATTTATTTTATATTATTTTAAAATCAACGACTTCATATTGTAATTAAAGCCCAATGGCTTCATATTTTATTAAAATCAATAGTTTAATTTTCTATTAAAATCAATAGCTTAATATTCTATTAAAATCAATAGCTTAATATTTTATTAAAATCAATAGCTTAATATTCTATTAAAATCAATGGCCTTATATTATATCAAAGTCATCGACTTTACGTTCCATTAAAATTAATGACTTTCAGTTCCATTAAAGTCGTTGACTAATGCACCATTGCAACCTATTCAAATGTTTTCATAATTCTTTAGTCATGGTTACGAGCAGTATAATTCCTTATCTGAACGATAACGCGAGGCTGTTCTTAACCTGCGCGACACGCATTGTTCAAATACCTGGCTGCAAAATATTTGGTTAGTTACCTACTGTTTTCAGAAGAAGACGAGTCGGAGACAAAGCAAAGTGGCTCGTTATCTATTTCACTTTGAGTGCAATCGATTCGAGTGCGGAAAATGTAAGTGCCTTACAAAATGATCGAATACTTGTCGAGCATCTCTCGAGTTGCGATATTTACTGATTTATTTACTTATTTATCTGCTTATTTATTTATTTATTTACTTACTTATCTGCTTGTTTATTTATTTACTTATCTGCTTATTTATTTACTTATTTATTTACTCACGTATTCATTTATTCATTGGACAGCCTATAGACTCCTACTATAAAATAAAAAAAAATAAAAAATAAATAATCGAACATACAAAATTAGACCGATATAAAATATAAATTTCGTGTATGCACCACGCGAGTGCATCAATGCATCACTTAATACATGTCTGATCTGAAAAATAAATTTTTATCAGAAAATTCTAAAACGTAAAAAAATCGATAGTATTTTTTAGTGGACAAAGTGCTAGCAAATGCCGCGTGCGAAAGTCCCGTCGCCGGGGATTCGTTTTCATCATCGGGCACCGCATAATATCGGGAGCCGCGATCTCATCGGGAGAGTTCGGTTTCGCCTCGATGCATTTTCACGCTGCGCCCGTGAAGCATGCTTCTCGCCGGAACGCTATTATTCACGGTCCACTTCAAGGTAGAAATCTTCTTCTTGGAAAACGGCTGGAGCTCCGCGAGATGACAGAGAGAGAGAGAGAGAGAGAGAGAGAAGAGAGAGAGAGGGGGGAAAAAGGAACGACCGGCCGCCCTGTTAGCTCACCGAGCGAAGCCCGTGCACAATGCAATGGAATCGGTCAGCTTTCCCCGCACAATAACAACTGCACTCTTCCTCGTCCCTATTCTTGTCCCGATTGAAAAATTCCCCGCCGGAAACGACGCTGGCCCCAGCACAGAAAAAAAGATTCGTATATTCCTCGAGAGGAAAACCGGTCGATTTTTCGAGTTTCCTCCTTCCCGCAACCCTTTCATCCTGCACGAACACTGGTGTGCACCGATGCCCACGATCTATTCACTGTCAAAAGATACGCTGTTGCCGGTTGCGGGAATTATTCTACCTGGAAATGCAACTGTACTTTGCAATGTTTATAAATTTTAAAAATTACGTAGCTGCGTTAAATTATTGCTGAAAAGGAATTTTTACTTTTAGTCGATGAAGTGCATTTTTATTAGGGAATTTTATTTATCTGTTTATTGAATATATAAAATATATATTCTGTATATTATTATATAATTATATCATTAATATCATCAATATTATCGTATGATAGTATCAACCATAAAGACACACGACTCCCGTCAATCTCCTCAAACCACACAAATTCCTCTCACATTTTAATAAATAATTTATTAATTCGTCCAGCACTGTAACATAACGTGTAACACTTAGCCAGCTATTTCTGCGGAATATCGCAGGTCGTTCGAGCCTCGTCCCGGATGTTCAAGAAAATTTTCGGCCCCGAGATCTCGGTTTTTAATCTTGCTCTGAAGGCCGCGCGCGAAAAGCAGTAATTAAATTCCGGACAAGCAGATATTATCGGTGAAAAGGGTCGAGAATCGGATTCTCCGCGGAGTCGCTTCTGTTCGGTCGAGGATTGCATTCCTGCGGCTGTGTGGCACGATTCCTCGCGATTAGCTGCGGATTGTTTCGGGACAGAGAAACGCGCATCGCGCTGCGGGGCCAATGCAGTTTTCCCGCTGGCCGAAATTGCCATCTCAGATTGCACCGCGCGATTGAAAGTACCGGTGCGCTCGGTTGCAGCGTTTGTTCGTCGTTATCGTCTCTGCGTTACGTTCGCCAAGAAAAAGAGAAACAGAGAGCTAGGGAGAGCGATAGAGAGTCAGAGAGAGAGAGAGAGAGAGAGAGAGATATTTTAGTCATCTGTCTGCTCTCACTTTCTCTATCCCACTCTCCTCTCTCTCTCTCTCTCTCTCTCTCTTCTCTCTCTTTTTCTCTCTCTCCATCTATCTCTATCCAACTCTGAGATCTCGAAGTCTGCGCATTTCTGTCGGCTCCCAGGCGAAATGATTACAAGAGATTGCACTCCGCGATTGCGCTGGTCGGCCCATTTATTATTGAAACGTTAACTTATTCGAATCCTCGATAGCGTAACAGCGAATTAACCCGGGACAGATAAACCGGCAATCAGATGCAGTTTGTCTTCGCGGAGCGATGCATTAAGATTGAAATGTCGGGGCTCTTCTGGACGAACCGATCTCGCCGCTCTCTTTTTTTCCTCTCTTTTCCGTGTCATAGAGACCGAGTGCATTTATCCTGGCGACGGCGAGCACTCGGTACCCTTATCGCCGCATCGGCAGATTCGCAGACTATGCAAATCTTGGCGGCGGTTAAGTTAAATTAGGAAATTAGAGCGGGCTAAATTGGCAGAAGTCGTGTTGCAATTTTTAGCGTGGTAATGGAGTATTTGCATACAAATGTGCGCTTGTAAATGCATGTATATGTCAGGTTATGTCAGGTTACGTATAGAAAGGCGTGAGATGTATGTGAAGGTGTATAGGTAGATATAATATACATAGTATATAGTAGATATAATAAACATAGTATATAGTGGATATAATAAATTAAAAGTATTATTAGGCATTTGATCAGTCGCCAGAAAATAAGAGGAAGAAAAAGAAAAACAATAGAAAATTATTCAGTGCCATAACTATTCTTTCTTTTGTTATTATGTTAAACTATAATATCGTACTAAAGCTCTCTCGAGTCAATAAGTTCAGCCAAGGGGCCAATAGCCCCCTCCTATCCATGAATTTATACATCTTTATACACACCCTATACCTTCCCCATAACCATAACAATATATTAAAGAACCTCGAAGCAAGAGAAGAATATTCCAGCAGCGTTCAAAAATCGCTGAAAATATGGTTCTCTCAATAATGTATGAGCCCCGAGAAAGCACGTAAGTGATTATAAACCACCCCGATTGATATTAATATTAATCTCGGTCAACCAACTGTAATGTATTCCGTGAACTCGCGTGTACCGTCGCCCGGTAAACCACCGAACGATTATGCTAACGAGCCGCGCGATTAGAGCGATAACGACGATGGCCGAAAAAAAATTTCGAAAGCTGCGCCGAAAAAAACAAAAAAATGTCTGAAACAGAATCGAACTTCTGCGAACGATCGACATTTCGAAATGAAGCGCCGTTCTTCTTTTTTTTCCAGCAGCGCTGAATCCAACATTCAGAAATACACTTTTCTACTTTCTGCTTGCTCGACGTTCCACAGAGAGGAGCCCGATATGATATTGTGTCAACAGGGGTCGACCGGTTCGTTGCGTTTGTATGAATTGCACCGTGAGTGCATTCACCGGTGCAATTCTTTCTCCCCCACGGTTGTCCCGGCGTTGTCGTTGTTGTATCTCCGCGCCGTGGATCCCGGTCCCCTGTCTCTTTCCTTTTCCCTTCTCCTTCCTTTTTCTTCCCCCCCTCTCTCTCTCTCTCCTGATTTTTTCTCTTCGCTATCTGTATTTCTTTACTTTTGATTTTTCCGTTCTTTCTGTTTTTGTTCCTTTTCGTTTGCTTTCCTTTTCCTCTCTGACGACTTTTTCTTTCTTTATCTCTCTCTCCCTCTCTCTCTGTGTGTTGCCTTTCCTCTCTTTCGTTTTTTCTCTGTCCCGCTTTCTTCTATCTTTTACGGACTCTCTGTTTTTATTTCTTTTTCGCTCGATTTTTTGACCATTTCTCTTTTGCTTTTCCTTCTTCGTACTTTCTTCTCTCCCCTCCCCCTCCCTGTCTCTCTATCGCCTTTTCTTTCTTTCTGTATTTATATTTCTTTCGCTCGATTTTCTATTCCTCTCTCATTCATTTTTCCAATTTCTTTTCTCGCTCTTTCTTTCTTCCATTTCTTCTCTATAATTTTCTCTCTTTCGACTTTTCTCTCTCTTCCCTCTTCTCTGACCTTCTATCTCTCTCTCTCTCGATTTTTCTCTCACTCTCTCGAGCCTTTCTCTCACTCTCTCGAGCTTTTCTCTCACTCTCCCAATTTTTTCTCTCGCACTCTCTCAATTTTTTCTCTCGCACTCTCGCAATTTTTTCTCTCGCATCGTCGCATTTTCTCTCTCTCTCCTCTCCGTCCCCTGATCATCACCAGTGCCCCCTTGCCGAGCCGACAGGGGCCCCCCCGATCCGTTCGGCGAGAATTTCGCAGCGGACCGCGTAGCGTGCACCCGTAACCTACTCGATCCTCTCGCCGGCACGTTAGTCATTTCAATGGGGGGTGGGGGGAGGGGGGAGGGGGGCGGCGGCGGCACACAAGTGGATGCACGAACGGAAGCGAGTTAATAGCGACGGCTCGACATTTTTTATTTAATATTCCCTCGGCTGCAACGATATCCGTCCCCGGGACGGACGCGCGCGAACGCGAACGCGGTTTTTCTCATGAATTTGAAATTCGCTCGCGCGCCCGATTCCTTGGCTTTTCGCACCTCACGCGACACACACGCCCGCTGGCAATCTACGGGTTATTTTGCCAGGTCGGGCACAGCCGAGCAGTCGCGGCTTCATCCTGTTCCAACGAATTTCTTTGGCCGCGAACCGACGACCGTGGTACATGCTCGCGGAAGCTCCAATTTTCACCGGTCGCTCTCCGAAAATTATTGCTGGTCGCTTCGAAGCTGGTGCCTTCTTATTTCAAACGACGAGGTTAGGTAATGGCGTTGGTATAGTGTACGCTGAGTAATTGGTTCTGTGTAATTTATTTTGTGTATAGGTTATTTTGTGTATAGGTTATTTTGTTCGGTTTTGCATTTTTGATTTTCTTTACAGGATTTATGCAGTCCATTTTCTATAGCCGATTTTCTGTATTTGATTTTCTATAGTCGATTTTCTGTATCTGATTTTCTATAGTCAATTTTCTGTATTTGATTTTCTATAGTCGATTTTCTGTATCTGATTTTCTATAGTCAATTTTCTGTATTTGATTTTCTATAGTCAATTTTCTGTATTTTTTCTGCAGTTGATTTTCTGTATTTTCTGAATAACATGATCTTTGCTCCATTTCATACTTGACAACCTAATATACTATAAATCCTATATATCGAAAATCTGTCTATATTATCTAAATAATTTTAATGCGAAAGTAATACCTCGAGTCACGTCAATTTTTACGCTCGAATATCTACAGCGCGCGACGTCGCGAAACTTTATCTAACGCTACCAAAGATTGCGTTATCTGTCGATAGTAGTATACAAACAGAGATCGGAAATCTCGAAATTTTCCTTTCCAGTGAATTCGAGAACGACGGATTTCGCCTAACAGTAGTCGACTATCAATTTTTCAATCGTAGTACGAAACGTATAAAAATGCTTCGATAGAGAACAGATTTCGCATAAAGCACAGCAATCGGTGGACGATTAAAATTGCATCGGTAGCAGTCTGGAAGTACAGCTGTATATTGCAATTTGTCCGGATGCGATAGTAATTGATTGTATGGGTCTACGCCGATGTGTACATCCGCAGCGAAGTATATGGGGTTTTAGTCTCTGCGTCGGTCCTCTCTGCAGCCTGTGCGGTGTCGCCTAACTCCGGTCTATATCGGAATTGTATCGTGGTCGTTCGAATGGGTTACAAGTGTATCGGGTGAACGGGACCGAGGCGGCGATTAGGGAGGTTCGGATAATTAAGGGGTTAACCCATTAACTACCCAATTTTCCGTACTCCTCGGGCAAATGTAATGGAAAAGGCTCGTTGGTTTGATGGGAAACGCGCGGGAACATGGTAGAACTCTTACGAGATGGAAAATTTATAATTTGTTCGGTGCCAGATTTTTTGTAAATTTTTAGATTCTTGAATTATGAGAATTGATATCGTGACAATTTTTTTATAAGGGGGTGTGTTTTTTATTTAATTGAAAAGTACTGATTGCGGAGCAAACATTTCTGATTGGAGTAATAAATACTGAGAACAGACGAAATTTATTTCAAATAAAAAATTCTGATAGCATAGCAAACATTTCTGATTGAAATAAAAAATCTTTATAGCAGAGTAGACATTTCTGGTTGCAATAAAAAATCCTTATAGCGGAGTAAACATTTCTGATAGCAATAAAAAATACTGACAATAAATCAAATCTTTCCGGGGGTAATAAAAGAGTCTGATAACAGATCAAACAATTCTGATGGTAATAAAAAAAATTCTGACATCTGGCGAAACATTTCTGATTCAAATAAAAATTCCTAGTAAACAACCGAATCTTCGAGATTAAGATAAAAAATTCTGACAATAACCCGAATCTTCTAGACTAAGATAAAAAATTCTGGCGATAACACTCGAATCTTCTTAAAATTAATAAAAAATTCTGACGACGAACTAAACATCCTCGACCGAAATAAAAACTTCCAAAGACCAAACCTTCCCCGTCAAAATAAAAAATTCCAATCAACCCCCTAACCTCCCCTACCGAATTAAAAAAAATTCCATTTACAATCCAACCCTTCCCAAGTCAAACCAAAAAGGTTGCACCAGGATAACTCAAAAAGTTTCCAACATAAAAATTCCTAAACACAAGCACCTACCCTGATTCCACCTACAAACTCACCAAAACCATTATTCCACCAACAATTCCACCTCAACCCCGCAGCAAAACCGGACGATCAAAAACCGCCCCTAACACCATCCGCCACACGATATCGTACCATATTTCGTATATCATGCTACATTACGATCGTACATATTTCGAGCGTGATCCCCGGGCGCGGTGACCCGGAAACAATAATTATTGATCACGGCGCGCTGCGACACGCGACCGAAAAAAGATCACCGGCGAAACGACCGCAGCAGAAGGGAAGATGAAATGGAAGAGGGCATGATACGGGGAAGAAGAGAACCGGAAGAAAAAGAGCGGTGGTGCGCGCGCATCGATCGGTGTGGCGAAGCGAAGCGAGAAGAAGCGGATGGAATGTGACGGGAACAGGGAAAGCGCAGAATGAGAGAAGAGAGAGATGGAGATAGATAGAGATAGAGAGAGAGAGAGATAAAGTTAGGAATAGAGATGGAGATAGATGGAGATAGAAATAGAGATGCAGATAAATAGATAGATAAATAGATAGATCGATAGATAGATAAATTATTAGGTAGGCAGAGAGATAGGTGAATAAACAGATAGTTAAATAGAGAAATAAAGAAAGAAAGAGAGAGAAATTCAGAAAATTATAAATAAATAGATATATAGATAGTTGATTGAAATTTAAAAAATTGAAGATAAATAGATAGATAGATAGATAGACAAGTAGACAGACAGATAGATAGATAGATAGATAAATAAATTAATAGGTAGACACAGAGATAGATGAATAAACAGAAAATTATGAATAAATAGATAGAAAAATAGAAATATAGATAGAGATAGACAGAGATAAAGAGAAAGAGCGACGGACACAAAAATAGAGGCAGACAGAGAAGAATAGAGAGAAAGAGTCAGACTAACAACGAAAAGACAGAGAAAGAAACGTAGAAGCAGTTAGACAGACAGCGAGGTGAGAGAATAGAAATTGGACGAGATGAAAGTGCAGCGGTCGCGTGCGGAAAGAAATTCGAAAACGCGGGGCGAGAAGCGGGTGTCGGGGATCGTAGCTCGTTGTTTTGTTCGTCGTCGACCGAGTTCCGGGGCTCCCGGGCATCGTAAATGTGACTCCGCTGATAAACGTATTACGATTGGTTCCCCCGAGCCGTCCTCTTCTTCTTCCACCCTTCTTTCGCCTCTGCTCTCGTCGTTCACCCCCCCCTCGGCTCTTCGCTTTATATTTACCGCGGTAGTGCTTCTTTGTCCGCGGATTACGGGAAAGTGCGTCCGTAAATTGCGTTCGCTTCATTTCACCGGGCGATTCGAGTAGCTAATTAGCGGCGGACCCGTGGCGTGCAGACCCCCCGGAAAAGTTTCGCGTCGGAACCGCGTCTTGGCTGGATGCGTTCGTTGCGCGCGAACAGAGAAGGGGCCCGAGCAACTTCGTGACTTTAATGGAAGAATATAAAAGGAAAGGGGTGCGCGGGGCGACCGGTTACAAAAACGTCGGACGCGTCGCGGAATCGATGGCTGGCGATCGCGAGAGTTTCTGGATTATCGGGAGCGACGAGTGGGGTTCGGCTCGACGGAACGGAAACCGGCTCGCGATGCTCTTCGATGCCCGTGGATTAAATTCTCGATCAATTTATTCGCCGGCCGAAGTTTTTAATTAAGGCGACCTCGGTGAAGTTCGGTTGTTTCGCGAACCGGTTACGGGTCGGGAAGCGGAATCGGAGGCGTTCGGGAAAGCTTTCGTTATTTTTCGTTGTCGGGGGATCGTGGTGCTTGCGTCGGTGGTCGAATGTTAATCGTTGTTAATCGAGAGGAACTATGCTAAAGATCTTATTTTTTGCTGAAACAATTTATTTAGCAATGCTAAGTGTATCGTACACTTGCAAACATTTTTGTTACGGTGTAAGGGTTGGATAAAGGAATTTTGTCGATAAAAATGCATCATTAACTGAAATGAAAGTTACATCGAAGTAATTAATAGATCATGGATTTTTAGGTATAATAAATGCTGTCTGCACTCGTTGCAAGGTTCATCATATAGCACATTTCGCGCTGAAAATCGTCCAGCTTCACATTTTCTCTAGTTTTGTTTATGGAATATTTATTATAAACAAATAACTGTTGTAACCTGTCCAGGAATATTCTGCGTACTTTATTTAACGATCTCATGTACAAAGAAATATACAGTTTCTTATAAAAGTTAACAAAAATTAACATCTTCAGTGACACGAAACGAAAATCATCCATCCCTTTTTATTTCTATATAAATTTAAATTTATTATAGTATTATATTTTATTATATTACGGAACGTTCGTTTTCCTTATTACTAATTTCAACGCTTTCCCAAAACCATAACAATGCCTCCGAATTATTTAAATACAAAGACCGACTCGCGCGAATCCACCGATTTCTCTCGCAAACGCATAAAATCTTCAACATTCCACCCGTAATCCCATCAAAGAAACACAATTCAAGGTGTTACGCCGCGGATTTCCGCGAAAGTAAATCCTAATTACGTTTAAGTATAATTCGACGATGATTACGCAAACGCGTTGACTCTTTTCTTCATCTCTCTCTCTCTTTCGTTGAATATTTCATGTGGAACAAACGCGGTCTGCTCTCGTCAGATCTCATCGAGCAGCTTTCTCTATCTCCGCGATGCTCTCCTCCCGAGTGCGCGCCGACCACTGTGCACAGCAATTCAAAACGGGGTTTATGACGTGGAACGTGTAATTTGGACCGCGGTACACCTGGCGGCACGTGTTAACGAAACAAACACGCTCGCGCGCTCGCTGCTCCGGTGCACGCGCGCGCGCGCGCGCACGCTTAATTGAGATATCGAACGGGAACTATTACACTCTGATTATTTCTATTGTGGTCGCGGCCCGTTTTGTTTGTTGATTTTGTCCGCAGTGGGGGAAAGTGGGACGCGGAAGGCTTTCTAATGGATGCACTTCATCGGCGTAGGTATGAATATTCAGGCGACGGTAGAATATCGCCTATCTGCTCGCGGATTAATATTGTCGGAGGGCGAGGCGTTAAATAAACAGCGAGTCGTGTTCGCGATGTCTCGACCAATTAAAACGCTTCCGCGATGAGCAGACTTCGTTTCAGCAGTGTTTCTCGTTCCAGAAATTCTTCGATCTTTTTACCGTTTATTTTACTGGATTGTAAATAAAATATAGCACGCCTTCGTTGAGTACGTTTTCAAGGATAGTTTAAAATGAGACAAATAAATAAATGTGTAAGGATAGTAAATAATCGTTAAATTGGACAGGTTGGTAGTTTTATAAAGATTGATTTAGATACAGTTAGTAAAGATTTGATTTATTATCTTTATTAATAAACTAATTTAATATCTTTATTAATAAGAGTATTTACCGAGAGTTTTAAATACAGGCATTAAATAAAGATATTAAGTAACAGTATTAAATAAAAATATTAGACAACAGTATTAGATAAAATTATTAAATAGCATTATTAAATAAAAGGAATAAACTCTAATTTTATTACCAAAAAAGTTATCTTCTCCTTGTGCCAAAGAAATCTTTAATAAATACATTTCGCTTCACCTAAATCAATCTTCGCGAAATCATCAATTCCTCCGAATTGTACCATTTATCAACCAACATTCTTCATTTATTTATCCACAACAGTAACTACCCCCACTCGATCATTATCCCAGACAAAATGGTGCGCGACATATCACCGCAAACGACCGCGAGCCGCGCGCTCTGACGGTTCTCTTAATTAAGAAACCCCCGCCGGAAGTCGTGTCGCTTTCGTCCCACCCCTCCTCCTCCACCTCCTCATCCGCGGTCGCCGCTAAACTTCGAAGAAAATTCGCAAACGGGTTGAGTGCAATCTAAAGTAATAACGTAAATATTCTTGACCCGAGTAATGCGGAGTTGAACCTGCTTTAAAAAAATACTGGCACAGAGTTTTCCCCGGGCCAACCCAGTTTTCTAAGGGCGCTTATTTTATACAGTGTGTTCGGCGGGGGAGGCTTGAAAAATCGCCGCGCTCCTCTCTACCCCGACTTTGAAACTTTCCGACTGCGTCGCATCATTTGCAGGCGCACGGTCATTAATTTTCTCGGCTCGCGCAGATAAACCGTCGCGCTTTGAGAACGACGAAGACGCGCGTTCGACCGAAATTCTTATCTAAGGGCGGAGTCTCGCGTGTTTCATCCCCCGATCAGAATTCTCGCCTCTTCAATTTATGCAACAGGAATCTTCGAAATTTTTTTTCAAGATAGATTGTTTATTTTATCTATTATATATTGGATAATTTTTAATATCTATAGGATAGAGAAAATAAATATATTAGAGTTAAGTTCAATATTTCTTATTCATATTTTAAACTCAAACTTCACCGGTGAATATTTATTTTAAAAATAGTTGGATTTATAAAAATTCTCTCCCGAAATAAATCTATACTTGTTATTCTCTATATAGTTTGCCAGTTTTGAGGTTAAAATATTTTCGACACAGTTATCATGCGATAAAGAGAAGATAGAGAGAATAACTATATTAAAGTTCAATATTTCTTATCCATATTTTAACCTCAAAGTTCACCGATGAATATTTATTTTTAAAAATAGTTGCAATTATAAAAGTTCTTCAATTTTCCCTCTAAACAAATCTATACTTGTTATTCTCTACATAGTTTGCTAATTTTGAGGTTAAGATATTTTCGACACAGTTACCCTACGACTTTGCCACCGTAAAATCGCGGCCCTGTGTCGGCGCCATTTTGGTGCGCGATCATCGAGAGGAAGACTGTCGGTCCGGTGTCAGAAAAGTGGGCTATTCGGCGCGGGTGTCGGTCCGGGAAGCGTTTAGTGAGACCGTGGAACGGAAGTGGAAGCGCGATTGAAGGGAGCGGCTACGGTTCCGAGGCGGATCCGCTCCACGCGGCGTGGGAACGCTCGCGTTCCGGATCAGGCGCGCCGGTGTGCTCCTCGAGTTCAGTTCGCGCAGGAATGCTCACCGGCGAGTTCTTCCTTCAACAGAGTTCTCCTTTCTTTCGCCGTTCAGGTTCTCGTCTTTTTTTCGAGACTCTCTCACTCTCGCCTCGCGTCGCCTTTATCTCTCTCTCTCTCTCTCTCTCTCTCTCTCTCTCTCTCTCTCTCTCTCTATCTATCTCTCACGAGCAGAGCAAGAGCCTCTCGAACTGATAAACCGTCGGCGGCGGGCGAATCGTCTTGTTGCATTCGTTCCGCTCCTCGGGTCATCGTGCCGCTCGTTATTGGAACACTTTGCATTGTTCTTGGGGAGCCCGCGGACGGCGTTGTTTCTCTTTGGCCGGTCTGTACGAGATACCCCCGGCCACTCTCGAATCCCCTGAATCTACGTCGGAGTTAATTAAACGGCGATTCGTTCCGCCGATTGCACGGCAATTTGTGTGTCTCGCTCGCGATGATCGAACGAATACCAGATACAACCCGGCCCCGCGTTCCGACGACGCGGAACATCCTCGGTCGACCCTAATAAATCCTAAACAAATAGCTCCGTCGACGGGGAAACTCGGCGATTTTGTTGCAAAATGGTCGAACGTATGGCGTTGCACGAGCACGGATCGCCATAATAAAATCGATAGGATACTCTCTTTATTTCATAAAAAGATGGTAGGATTATTAATTTTACTCGGTAAAGGGATGTCAGGGTTATTATAGTGATCTTAAGTCTTCTAAAATTAAATTAAAACAATCTCAGCTCTCTTAGAATTAAATTAAGCCAGAACTTTGTATTGGAATCTCTGCTCGTATAATTGGTGAATAACTATTACTTGGTCCACTTTATAGGTTATGTTCAAAAAGTCAAGACGTTCCTATTACTTCTACTAAACAAATACCACTGTCTATCAAGTAATAAAATCGTTTAAAATTTTATCATCAGCGATGGCCACAACAATTCTAATTTAAATCCAACTTAATATAAACTGCTTAAATAAACTATCTAACCAAACTAAAAATGACCAACGAAGTCAACAAAGCAATTAACAAAAATAATTCGAGCAAAAGTTCAAACTACTCTATGCCATAAATAATTCAAACACGTCCACAGATTCCAACGCTTTATAAATCACATTAAAGTTCAGTTTCAACATAGCGTCGATTAGGCGAGCACCGATTTCGCGAATGATGCGAATTGATAGTCGTTAGTTACCATCCTCGGTTAAGCACGCGTAAACTCGGTTTTAATTGACGCGCCGCGCCCAAGTACTTTTCGGGGGTTGTTTCGACGCGCGCGAGAGAACGGTTCCACAAAGGGGGGAGGGAGGGGGGGGGGCGAGGACGATGTTCCGGTTGTAGTTTCGAGCGCGTTGGATATTTCTGAAACACCCCGTGGGAAAGTATTGATCGCGTTCGCGTGTAATTTTAGTGCGGCTGTTCACGGAATTTAACGAGTTTTAAATTTAGAGCGTGCCTCTTTATTTTTCACACCGTTGATCGATCACTCAAGGTCCGCATTAATTTGCGTACCGCGTCGGATTGCGTAAGCGTTTCGGGGACATTTAACACGATCCCCTTGCTCCATTTTGGTCGACCTGTACTTTTTATGTTGTTGGGCAATCGGCTGCTTACATCAATCTTTTAAGATCAATTTTAAGAAGTTAAATAACGTTTTTGAGACAGTCGAAAATATTGGGGTTGACATAACCCCAAGGTTTATAATAAGGTGTTTATAATTAGATGTTTATAACTATTATAATATAAGGCATGTATCTGTAACAGAAAAATATTTTTCTGTGCACTCTTTCACCATAGAATGCAGTATTTGTGGTTTCACATTTACAAATACATTTATCTGTAACACAAAAATATTTACAATTTTTTTTCTGAGCACTCTTTCACCATAAAAATCAATATTTATATTTTTACCCTTACAAATACACGTATCTCTAACACAAAAATATTTACAAATTCTTGTTTCCACCCTTTCACTATAAAAAATAGTATTTATTTTTATAACAACTACCACGTTCTACTATTACCTTCTCTTTTCTCTTTCCTCTTTTTATTTTATTCCTATATATTTACATTGTTAACAACCCTGTTAGTTATTCAATATTGTGGTTATAATAAAAAGGAAATTCCCAGGCAAAATATAAAAAATTAGGAAAGCGCAGAATTATTTAAAGATAGAAAAGCGTAGAATTATTTGAAGATAGAAAAGGGTAGAATTATTTAAAATTTGAAAAGCGTAGAATTATCTGAAAAGAGAAAAGCGTAGAATTATTTAAAGATAGAAAAGGGTAGAATTATTTATAGATAAAAAGGCGCAGAATTATTTAAAAATAGAAAAGCGTAAAATTCTTTAAAGACAGAAAACCGTAGGATTATTTAAAGCCAGCAGAATATTCGCTCCATCGCACGGGGGAATATTTTTGATCCGTTCGACGGCTGACGTTCGGCAAAAAGATTAGTCCGACAGATGAACATTATTGGCAACGTTATTACACTTGTCAGTCACGACGAGGGTGTCGGGGGAAATTCAGGCGGACGGGGTTGTATAGCGGGCACGAAACCGCGGCGAGAGAGAGAGAGGGAGAGAGAGGGTGGTTGTCGAATGCTCAGATAACCGGAAGGAGTTCGGTTAACATGTATACCCGATGATCGAGGATCCGCCGCGTGACCGCGTATTTGCATCCTACTTTATCTGGCAATAAATATTTATTAGAATTTACTGTGGCTGCGCCGGCTGGCACCGCGCGAGCACACGGCGAGTTGCCGCATGAAAAATCGATACGTCTCGAAGTGAATCTCGGTCGACGTTTTCCGCGCGCGTGGCCCTCCCCCCGCGCCCACCCCCACCCTTTCGCGGAAAACCCGGTCCATTTTTCCGTACATTATGGGCCGGAAAGAAAAATTCTGCCGGGCGAAGTCGCCGACATTTATAACGACAAAAATCGTCGGAAGGACGCGCCGGTGTTATATTGAAAAATGCGAGAAGTTGCTCGTGTAAAATAGAAACCTGCGGGCGAATAATGTGCCGGTGTAAAATGGAAAACAGGTGGAAGAGAATTTTCCTGGGGAAAATGGAAGTATGAGACGTTTAACCCTTTGCACTATGATTCTTTTCGTGATATATTTATTAGCATTTATGCGTACCTAATAATTACCCTAATAGGACGATTACTGTTTCTTGTACTGTTTTTTATTAATTTTTGTTTCCATACTTTGGTAATAGAAAAATTATATTTTATTATGTCTTAAATGGAATTAATTATATGTATATTTAGTCTTAAAAGGAATTAATGTTATTCATATTTAGTAGACCTTTTACAAAGTCTTTGTCAAGAGTCTGACACGTTATTACACAGCAAAGGGTTGAAACGCGATTTTTCCGAGTAGAAGCAGCTTTTGCAGGTCTTGCGTCATTAGCCGGGCACTGATTACATGAATCGAGGAGCTGCGAGGATTAACCCTCGAGCAAACTTTTAAAGTAGACTTTCCAGGTGGACTTCCAAAGTACGTTAACTCGATTAATTTTTAACGTAGATTCTCGCTGAATAAGTCAACGGATAGCCGCCATGCCGGCAAGTGAACAGAGCCGTGAGCGGTTCTATTTGAACACGCGTTAAACAATTATTCGATTGAAAAACAATGTCGCAGTAACTCGTAAATTTTCGATCCACCTGTTCGTGAATCAATTACTGCTAAAATATCTCCAGGAATTATATATATATTTTTCGAATGAAATACTAATAGAGATATTAGCCGAAACATTTCCCGCATCGAATAAAGTAATTCATTTTAAAACTCGCGTTTCGCCGACCGAACGGAAATACTTTAGTTTCGCGAGCACACGTTACCGAACGAATGAAATATATTTTACTCTGAAAAAAGTACATATTCCGTTGAACGAATAAAATATTTTATTTCCGAAAGCGTATACACCGTTGGACGTGAAAAATACTTTAATTTTCGACAGAATAGCCTGCCGAACGAATAAAATATTTCATTCTCGAAAAAAAAGAACGTTCTGTTGAGCTAATAAAATATTTTATTTTTAGAAAGTGCATACTGTCGAACGAATAAAATATTTTTAAACAGCACACTGTCGGACGAATAATATATTCTATTTCAGTCGAGTGAATAAAGTACTTTGTTTCTCGCGGATCGTTTCGTCCAACAAACAAAATAATATAAAATATAGAATATAACGATGAAGTAATAAAATAGAGTAATATAATATTAATACAATAATCAGACATTATAATGCAGTAATATAATACTGGAATAATAATAAAATAATAAAGTAGAATAATACAATATTAACTTAATAACTAAATAGTACAATATAATAATTTGATATTAATATAATAATGTAATATAATATAATACTATAATATTAATAATAAAAGCTGATATAATGGAAGCTGAAATATCCAGCTACCATTTAAAATACTATTTCACCCAACCTCTGTTGATATTCGGCGCGCGGTGGGCACGGAATTTCGATGCGCGATCGAAAACAGCGGCGACAGAGAACCAGTTTCGTCGTTTTCGAATTGTCCCCGGAGAAAAGTGAATTATCCAAGGTCCCGGTGACCACGGGAGTTACGAAAGCAGCGCGTCTTTCTGGCGACCATGTAAGGGCCGTAGGTTGAAGGTTCGGAGGTTGTCGAAGACGAGGAGGAGGGGGAAGGGAGGGCGCACCGTTGTCCGTCAGCCTCGATATCGGATCGGATCGAGCCGGAATCGTGACGCGCTCGTTTGTTCAACCCGGGGACCTCGTCCGGTCCGGGCGAGAGAGCAACCTTTACGGTAAAACGGGAACACGGCGACGAGACACAAGTGCCTTAAATGGCCCGCGGTGCTTTTGCTCGTTTTCAATGCCGCGACGAGGAACGTGACGCAACCGCGCGCGCGCGCGCTCTCTCGCCACTGTTTCCCCACGGTTTTCCTTCGGGTTTACCGCGGCTTTTCCACGGCCAGCAACTTTTACCGCGCAGCACGCCCCCATAACTAATGGCCCTACGCCGCTGCGCGTCCCCCATTCTTTTTCGCCGATTTTTCCGACACCGGCGCGAATTTTGCGTGACAGCGAATTCTCGTGGCAGAGGAATTTTCTTGGCAGTCGATTATCGCGGCAGCGGAATTTTCGTGGCGGAGGAATTTTTGTGACGGAGGAATTCTCTTGGCAGCGAATTTTCGTGGACAGCGAATTTTCACGGTGGTGCGAATAAAATGAGAAATCGATCCGAATCGTTCGCGGTATTGTTCACAATCGTCGAACAATTAGCTTCGATATTTTTGCTCCGGTCGGCGTTTGATCGATTCAAGGCGAAAAAGAAACTGACGCCATGGTAACGTTGTTTGGCCAGGGAGAATGGGGTTTGGCAGGTTCGAAACCGGGAAAAAAAGAAAGAGAGAGAGAGAGAGATCGGGCCAGTTGGAAGCTGCGCGACAGGCTGTCATAGTCGCACAACAGGTTTATACAATATTCGCGTGTTCGTTCGCCGTGCAACGTTCGGCCGTGCATCGCGCATCATTGTACGTCACGCGCATTGCTTCCTGCAATCACGGTCGGGACGTATGCGCAGTTTGACGTCCGCGGACGGACAGTAATCTTCCGTTTCGAGGTTTACAGCAACCGGAAGCAGTTCTTGTCGCGCGGTATCCGATACGCGACGCGTCCCTGTAACGTGTCGTTACCATAATTTCGTGACGGTGATGAGGCGAATCAATGTCCTGGAACCGGTCGTTTACTTTGCGCCCTCGATAACTTTCAGTTGAAATTAGGGATTATAGCAAAGTATAATTTACTATAGAACAGTGCTGATTTATAGTATTTTAATTTTGTATAACTTATTGCATTAATCCATATGAAAATTAAGCTACGTGACTCTCGCAACAATAACACTTTCAACAATTTTAACATATAACAAATATCTATAAAGTATTAATAAAAATCGATAAAAATGTCCAAATTGCTTTGAAAACTATAAAACAATTTTTACTGTCGCCTTAGTGTCGCCACTCGAATACAAAGGGTTAATAATCACCGACTCGCCTATTTCCTACATCCCATAATGAAAAACGCACGGAAACGTTGCGAAGCAACGATGTCGACAACGAAATAGTCCGAACAGAGTATGCGCATCGTAAAAGTTCACCGGCGCGCTCTTGTTTCGCCGAGGATCACGGTGTTTAGCAACGTTTCGTTTCGTTAACGCAGTCACCGTAGTTACGATATACATATATATATATCCACCGGGGCGCAACTTTCTTTTCACCAATTACCGTAATTATTCAAGCGTGACGCGCGCGTCTGTCGCAGCTTCGAATTATCGACTGTCGTCGCGGTAGTTTGACGCCGGCTCGCAATCTCGGCGCGGAAACTCCGCGCGGATCGCAGAGTTTCGCGAAGTCTGAACGACTATACGGGGCGAACGAAAGTCTGAAGGCCTGTGTACGCGCGCGCGCGCGCGCGCGCCGGTGCAAACAGGAACTACGGTACGCCGGGCTCATTAATAAACATAGGCAGTCTAATTATAGTCCGAGAATTAAATCGTCGCGACGCTTATGGTAGTCGGTATCGGGCGCACGCTCTTTGCTCCTTTTTTTTCTTTTCTTTTTTCAACGACGCCCATGGACTGCAGAAATCCTGACGGCGCTCGTTCGACGCTCGCGATACCTTATGTTTATGGAACACGAAGGATGCACTCGAATTAAGAGCTAAAGGTGTTACGCGGTAGCGCGTGGAATATGTACCGGGCGATTCAAAGGTGGAGGGAAGGTGACTGTTATGCGGCGAACGTCGAATTTGTTATTTTAATTGAACCTCATGGTTTGGTTTTATTTAAGTAAGTTTGTAACGTTTAATGATATTTATTATGGAGATATTAATGAATGAAGTATTGTTGAGGTTATGTCATCGGGGAAAAAGTATAGGACGATTCAAAGTTGGAGGGAAGGTGACTGTTATGCGGTGAATGTTGAATCTGTTGTAATTGAGCTTAATAGTTTATTTATACTTAAGTAAAATTGTAATGTTTAATAATATTAATTATGGAGATAGGGATAATGATAGATTAATGAATAAAGTATTGTCGATTTTATATCAAGGGTAAGTTATAGCAATATTAATTCTGTAGGCAGTAATGATAATAAATTAATGAATAAAATTTTGTCATGATTAAAAAGCTACTATATTTCAATTCGATCAAAATTCCAATTTTTCCATACAAATTAAAGAGACAGGAATAAAAATACTTCAACTGAAAAGTAAACTAAAATAAATAACATTTTCACAACCCTGTTGAATAAAATATCTCCATGTAAAATATCTCAAATTTTTCCATACAAATTAAAGAGGCGCCAATAAAAATACCTGATAATTAAAAAATAACTTAAAATACTAAATAAAATAAAAATAAAATACTAAATAAAATAAAAATAAAATAAAATACATCCCCGATCAAATAAAACAAACCAACTATTTCCTCCTACTGCAGTTCCGACCCCATAAAAAGAAACCCTAGAAAAACGCTTGCAATAGATGTTGAACAAATCGCTCGACGTTGAATAGGAATCTATCTAAATTTCGGTCGATGGAACGCGGGCCCGAAATTCGTTAGCGGTCCGCGTCGTTTCGTCGTCGGGGCGCACCGTACTAGATTGAATGGCTCCGCATAGAAGCCGTTGTACACGTGGGTACAAGCAACTTCGTGGCTGGCAATTAAGAAGCAATTTAGCGCACCTTCCCGCGAACGAGCTTTCGCAATAGCGCGCGCGAGACGATAAAGCTCTATCCGCGTGGCTCTGGCTGGCTTGCTTCAGAGAGCTATACGTACATACACGGTCGCATTAAAGTTATCCTTATATTCGAGCGTGGCCAACTGCAACCCGGTCTCGCGCGCGCGCCACCGAAACGCAACAGCTGGCGAGAGTGAAAATCCGGACGGCGATCGGTCTTTTCCTGTGCCGGGTGGCGAGATCCCCCCTCCCCCCCCCCCCCCCCCTCCCTCGGTCCATATTTCTCGGCGTGACCGAACACACACGGATCCCTATTTTTCTTCCATTCCCATCGCGCGAGCATTTCGATATCAAAATAAAATACGAAGCTCCCCACCCACCACCCCCCGCCTTTCCTCTCCCCCTCTCCGTTGGCCCGCGCGGAGAGGCGTTTCCACGCGGCAATTTATTTTTCTTTCATAAAAATCGCCGACCGGAGACCGTCGAAAGAATTTCATATCACGCATTCATCAGTTTTATTCATCGGTGGGGGGAGGGGGGGGGGGTGGGCTGTTATTTAGGCGTTCGCCGACGTGTCCTAACACATTTTTCGCGGCGGTTCCTACGCGCGGCAGAATTTCATATATCGCAGTGAATGAAACAACGTGATCGGCTTCCGTTGCTCCGTATTCATCGGTTTTTGTACGGGGACATGCAGGAATTTGTTTTCCACCCCCGTTATCACGGCGTTTTCAGTTCGGTCGTTTCGATGCCTTCCATTGAATAATTAATGCGCTTTGTTTATTTGCTAGTTAATATTCGGATGTATTGTACGGGATGCTGGTTTGTTGGGTTGGTTGGATGATAGTCGAGCAGCTTCTGATTAGGTTTGTTAAGTATACTTATAATATTCTTGGATGGTGTGGTTTGGAATATAGATACAGTTCGATGCGAATTTAATATTTATTTAATATGTTATAATATAATATTGAAGTAGTTCAATGCAAGGGCAGGGAAGTTTGGTTATTTTAATTTTTTAATACGGAGTCCATAGAAATCGCAATTTAATTAATAATGTTAATATATACCCCTGGCCATCAAGCCTAAGCCTGGGGGAACATTGTTCGAATAAAATATTTATATAATATATTATAACATAATATTAAAGTACTTAAATGCAAGGACAAGGAAATTTAATTATTCTAATTTTTTAATACTGCGTTCCTCCTATCAATCGCCACTCAGTTAATAACATTAATAGACCAACAATTCCAAAGCCATCGTTAACACATCCAAGTCTCGTTAATAATTGCTCTTCCATAATTAGCAACGACATAATTAGGTGTTCGTTTAACTTATAATTCGTCTCGTAAACAATAAAATCGACCCGAATTGCAGGTTTATCCTATAGCGATCGTCTGCTTAATCTCTGACCATAATTTGGCCGCAAATCTTTCTCGCGGAACGATTGCGCGTAATTATGGTCCCCCGAGCATGTTTCCAGGAAAAAAGCACTGCCGACATGTCTGTCCTGAACTTGTTACAGTACTAATTGTAAAACTGCTCGCGGAACTCCGCCTCGACAACTCGGCGGAGAGGCAGCTCGCCGTTTATGCAGGTCCTATTAAATCAAATACATACCGCGCGTAGTTGTTATACAATTAATATGCGACGCTGTTGCAAAAATCGTTGAGGATTTATAGATTTTTTTAGAGATTTTTTTATAAGTTGTAGGAAATTGCTGTGAGAAATTAAGATGATTTCTGAAAGGTATTTAGACGGTGCGCATTTTTATTAGTCGGACTCGGTTAAGAACAATTTGAAAATGATTATTGCTGATTTGAGAAAGTATAGTATACTGTATAGTGTATACTGTAAAATAAAGTAAAATAGGTAGAGTCAAATAAGAAAGTAAAATGAAGTAAAATAGGATAGAATAGAGTATAATAAAATAAAATAGAATAAAATGGAGTGAAATCGAGTAAAATCAAATAAAATTAAATAAATTTAATAGAATAAAATAAAATAGACAAAAATAGAGTAAAATAGAATAAAATAGACTAAAATAGACAAAAATAGAGTAAATCAGAAGAAAATAGAATAAAACAGACTATAATCGAGTAAAAGAGAATAAAATAGACTAAAATCGAGTGAAATAAAATAAAATTAGAATAGGCTATAATAAATAAAATAATCTAAAACAAAATATAAAAAATGAAACAAAATAGAACAAAATAGTCAAAACAAAATATCATAAAATAAAAATACAATAAACAAAGTTCAAGCAAATTACCAAAATTTCCCGAACGTTAAAAACAAACTACCCACCAGAAAATTAGTATAAATCGCAGTTAGAAGCGTAATCTCGCGTACCGGCGACGATATCGTGTCGCGATAAAATTGGCAGTCGCGTATCTCGCCCGTTACGCGGTAGTACAATGTGTCGTCCTCTTTTTTTTTTCATTCAATAATTTCGGTCTCCGTTCGCTGTTGCTTCGGGTCACCGACGCTGGATGGCGTTTCCTTTTTTTCTCTCCCCCCCCCCCCTCTCGCTCTCTCTCCCGAGCCAGCCTCCGCGATAGAACCGCGGCATGCATATTCATGAATCCTCCGCGAGCACCCCCCGTGCTCTCTCTCTCTCTCTCCCTCTCTCTCCCTTTCTCTCCATCCCTCTCACAGTCATCTCTGTTCCACATCCGAGCCATTTTCCTCTCGCGCGTTTAACGGGCGCCGGGTTCTCTTCCTCACCGGCCTGTTCTCCATTACACTTTTCGTCTTTGCCTCGTACCGCCTGTCACCCTGACGAGTCTTCTGCTCTGCGAGAGGGGTTGATAGGGTGAGAGAGAGAGAGAGAGAGTGTAGGCGGTAATTGGCTCAGTAGACCAGTTCTGCACTCGTTGCATAGTGGAGCAAATGTGCAATCTAGATGGGAGTCGTGTCAAGGTATAGTTTTTATTTCGTTTTCTTCTGGAATGTTTATTGAGACTGGTGGCAGCTGAATTGCATTCCTAGTTGGAGATATTAACCCTTTGGAGAAGAGTGGCGATTCTAAAAGGCGCTGCTAAGAATTATAATGCGACATTTCGAAATATATTTTTTAGCAACTTATTTTGTAGGTTTATTATCTAAATATACGAATTTTAGAATTTTAATATGATTAAATTATACACTCGTTTATGCTACAAGAAATGTTGTATCAAAATAGTTGGTAATTTACTGATATAAGTCTGATTTATTCTTTAGCCATTTAATTCAATTTAGAAGTGAATATTTAATTAATACTGTCAGACATTGTCTGCAAATTTATATTCAATTATATTTTATTTCTACGTCGAGCAATAGAATTCCCCAGGCGTTACCTAGCAAACCAATCACTCAATAAAATTTATATCGCTCAGCATAATTATGAAAAGAATTCCTCACCCATTCTCTGGTAAATAAATCTCTCCACCATTCCAATAAAATTTATACCTCTCTAAAAATTAATACCTCCTACCCTAATTAAAAACAGAATTCCTCTGCCAACCAAAATCAACCTCCCTATCATCTCGGTAAAATTAATATCGCTCAGCCCAATTATAAAAAGAATTCCTCACTCATTAAATAAATCAATAAATCCCTCCACCATCCCAACAAAATTTATATCTCTCTCAAAATTCACATCTCTCAGCCTAATTATAAAAAGAACATCTCCGCCATTCCCCAACAAACAAATCCCTCCACAATCCCAACAAAAATCTCTCTCAAAATTTATCTCTCAGCCTAATTCTAAAAAGAATTCCTCAGCCATTCTTTAGAAAACGAATCTCTCCGACATTCCAACAAACTTTATATCGCTTAGCCTAATTACGAAAAGAATTTGTCAGCCATTGTCTAGTAAATAAATCTCTCTGTCATCTCAGCAAAATTCACATCTCTCAGCCTAATTATAAAAAGAATATCTCCGCCATTCCCCGGCAAACAAATCCCACCACAATCCCAACGAAATAGCAATCCCGCGGCCTAATCCTAAACAAAATATAAACGCAACGGAATCCGGAATCTCGACGGTGCTCGCAACGGCTGACGAATATCCCCCGCCGAGTTTCGCATGCAGGGCGGCGGCAGACAAAACGGGAGTGCGATTATGTCACGGACGCAGGCGGCCGCGTACGCGTACGCTTGCATTATCCGTGCAGGCGAAAGGTTTAGATACCGTTCGCATTGTCGTGCCGGTGGTCACGGATCGTCGATCCTTCCGGTCCGGCTTTCACCGTTAAGGCTCATCCTGAATGCTCTTTCGAGCGAGACAGATTGTTCCAACGCTTATTGTTCTCGTGCGACGTAAATCAAGCCGGCCGATCGGGAACAGTATAACCCTCTCCTCCTCCCTCCTCCTCCTCCTCCTCCTCCTCACCTTCTCCGATCGTGAATTCCGTCTTCGGCGCGCCGTCTTATCGGATAAACATCTTCATAGATCTCTCGTCGTGCACGCGGCGAGGGTCTGGCCTGTTCTGAAAAAATTGCTTCCCGCATGCCTGGGCACGGGGTGTCGCGTAACCTGACTCACAATGCCCCTAATCCGACGATTTCACACGAAAAATCGCGACTGCGAGCTCGATGGGAGCGGTATTCTATCCGGAATATACTTTCACCGGGGAGAAAGCTGATGAATCGATTCTGAAAATTTGGGATCCGATCGCGTGGAATAATTTAGAGTTTGAGCTTGGCTTGGTTGTTAATAATTGTGTATTATATGTTGAATTTAATTAAATTATATTGTCAGGTATATTATATGGTATTGGGTTGGTAGCTGAGTGATTGAGGATCTTAGATGAGAAGGAAAATTCGAAATTTTTAAAAAATTTAATTCTGTCGAATTAGGCAATTTTTATATTTTTCTTTAACAGTTACAGAAATTACTATAATCTCACGATATCTTCATCCATATATTATTCATACCATTTTCGTATAAATCCAATCTCTTCATCCTTTCCAAAGCAAAACTCTCATTAAAACTCAACAATTTTATTCCCAAACAGCAACAAACCCCCTTCGAGCAGCATTTCATTTCCCGCCATTAGCTAAACCCTTCGACGAAAGAGTACATCGAGCAACGATCGACGAAGACGAGGGGATGGATTGTCTCCGCAAGTTCCACAAAAGTCTCCGTGTTCCATAACATTATTTCCGATCGGCGCGCAGCTCGTTTCGCAGCGAATTGTTCGCCGACGTTCTTTGTCTTTGCGCGAGGAAGGAGCGTCACTCCGCTTTGGATCTCCCGGATCCACGGTTGATTTTACAAGAACGCTTTCCGCGATAAGAGAGCGAAGAAGCTCGAACCGTGGAGAGACAATGCGACGACATCCGGCGCAACGATGTTTAACATCGCGACGACATATACTATATATTCGGGGAGGAGCCGACTGTCGTGCTGAACAACGTTCAGGGAAAGTTTGCCAGCGACGGAAAGCGCCGATGGATGCTGCGGTCTCTCGAGTCGTCGACAATAATTCCTCTTAGCGTCTTTGCGTTCCGATGAGGGGGGTAGGCAGAGGCTGTTCGGGATTAATGAACACGTACCTCTAATTCGACGACCTCAGTGAGTCACTGTGCAAGCGACCCGCGATCGATTCTACGCGACACCGGGGCGGAAGCAAACAGCGAACGGGGGAGGGCGGGGGAGAGAGGGGGAGACACAGAGAGAGAGAGAGAGAGAAACAGAGAAAGAGCAATCGAGAGAGAGAGAGAAATAGAGAAATAGCGATCAAGAGAAAAAAAGAGAAATAGAAAAAGAGCGACCAAGAGAGAAAAATAGAAAGAGCGATCAAGAGAAAGAGAGAGAGAAATAGAGAAAGAGCGACCAAGAGAGAAAAATAGAAAGAGCGATCAAGAGAAAGAGAGAGAGAAATAGAGAAAGAGCGATCAAGAGAGAAAAATAGAAAGAGCGACCAAGGGAGAGAGAAATAGAGAAATAGCGATCAAGAGAGAGAGAAATAGAGCAAGAGCGATCAAGAGAGACAGAAATAGAAAAACAGCGATCAAGAGAGAGAAATAGAAAGAGCGATCAAGAGAGAAAGAGAAATAGAGAAAGAGCGATCAAGAGAGAAAGAGAAATAGAGAAAGAGCGATCAAGAGAGAAAGAGAAATAGAGAAAGAGCGACCAAGAGAGAAAAATAGAAAGAGCGATCAAGAGAGAGAAATTGCAACCAAAAAAGAGAAAGAGAAATAGCGACCAAGAGAGAGAAAGCGACAGAGAAAAAGAGCGCGACCAAGAGAAGCCTAAAGAAAGAGCGACTAAAAGCGATCAAGAGCGACCAGGAGAGGCGGCGAGGGGGTAAAGGGGCGAAGAAGGAGGGTATTCGTGGGAGCGTGCACGAGCGGCGAACAATCGATACAATTACGGCGCGAGCAAGCTTTTAATTACAGCCGCGCGTAACTCCGCTTACTCAATACGTTCTCGCGCGCGCAGAAAAGCGACTGCCGGGGAGTCTTTCGACCGGGCTTGTCCTTTGTGCCACCGAGCACTTCTCATTTTTTCTGCCGCCCCGCTGTGGGACAAATGGGCAATCTGCGTGGTAAAAAAAAAGTCATGTCAAGGGAGACGGATAGATATCACCTATTTTTTTTCTCTTCCTTTTATTTATTGCGCTCCTGGAAACGCGTGGGTTAATGACGTCAAAGCAACTGGTACAAGTATAGTACATATATATATAGTAAAATAACTTGACAGTGCATATATATAATTTTTAGTATTAAAAATTATGTGTACGATGTGTAGACACGTCATAAGGAAATTGCAATTTTGTATTTTACAATAAAGATATTTTTATGATTTAGAATAAAATGGTTATGAAATATAAATATCGCACTGTTTAGGGTAATTTTAGAATAACCCTTAACCTCTTGCTGTATTGTTTTCTTCATAGTTACGATATCAAGCACTGTTTCGATTTTAATCATTTTTTGGAGAAAAAGAAACTCTGTATTTATTGTATAATAAAGTGCACATTTACTAAAATTATTAAATATTGATGGCAAGAGTACAGAATTTTATTTCGACTTAGTACAGTCATACTTAATAGGATATTACTAGAAATCCCCATCACGATGACTCTTTAAACTACGGCAAAGGGTTAAAGCGGTATTATGCGGTCGGTGAAAGCAATCTGTGTGGACTATAGTGCATGCATGCATCTATTGAGGGTCATAAGTAGGGACGATGGACGCATATTCCATCTAATAATGCTAAATGTAATTTTATATGAGAAAAATAAATACTTGCCTCTTAACAACGGCAATAAAAAAATAAAAATAATTAAAAAATCGATTCATATATCAAGAATAAGTATCGGACCTATACTAAATAGTTAATCAATTGCGCGAGCGTAAATCATCGCGTCCGCGGCGATCTCGATCGCTAATCGCGCGCAATCACTCTAAAACCCATCGTCAAAGAGTCGTCCTAACGCAAAGGGTTAAATCGGTCGTGCCGGCATAAATCATAGCCGAGTAGGATTTTGTCCTTCTGGATTCTCTGTGCGCCGATTTCCTGGTAATCGAAAGCTCGGAAGAGGAATGGAGCGGAAAGAAACGGGTCGTGGAGTTTCGGCTGCTCGCTCCGAGAGAAAACGAGAGAATCGCGGCGATGCCGGCTAACGTCGAAAACGCCGCGTTATAATTAGCGGTCGCGGGCCAGGGGCCGCTAATTAAGCCAGAAGTAGAAGAAATAAAAGCCGGAGGCCGAGGGCTTCGAGC
This sequence comes from Augochlora pura, assembly GCF_028453695.1. Classification (NCBI taxonomy): domain Eukaryota; kingdom Metazoa; phylum Arthropoda; class Insecta; order Hymenoptera; family Halictidae; genus Augochlora; species Augochlora pura. The sequence goes on along the minus strand of NC_135775.1, from coordinate 24,264,926 downwards.
CGGGCCACTCTTCTCGCGTGCGGCGCTCGCCGAAACACCGAACTTTACTCGGCCGTGTCCTTTCGATCCCGATTCGATTAAACCCGACACCTGCCCCTGGCGAACTTCCTGCCGCGACGATTTAATCGTGTTCCCGTCGCCGTGGCTCGCGTCCCTTAACTCCGCGGGCCGGAGAATCCTCCCGTAGGACTCGAAATGTTAATTATCGCGTGGAGACGCGCGCGGCTTTTTTTTTCGCCTCGCTTCGCCTCGTGCGCAGAGCATCGCAATTATCTGTCTTAAAACGCTTCCGCATGGTAATCAGAGTGGAAGTTCGCGAGCGCCGCGACGTACGGGAGCTCGCGAAATTAAAAGTTTGATACTGTTTCGAGGAGGTTTCCAGCGGCCGTGCAACATGATCGAGTCGCTGCTTCAGAAACAGCTCTCTGATTCTCGATGAACTGTTGAAGATAAATTGGTAAATTGTTAAGTGTGGATAAACTGTTAGAGTTTACTGAAATACTCAAAGAAGGATAGAGCTTGAAATAAAAGGTGGAGATTGGGATGAAAGGTAGAGTCTCAGAAAAAGATAGAGCTTGAAATAAAAGGTAGAGCCTCAAAAAAAGATAGCGCTTGAAATAAAAGGTAGAGCTTGAAATGAAAGGTAGAGCCTCAAAAAAAAGACAGAGCTTGAAATAAAAGGTAGAGCCTCAAGAAAAGACAGAGCTTGAAATAAAAGACAGAGTCTGAAATAAAAGGTGGAGCCCGAAATAAAAGGTGGAGCCTGAAATAAAAGGTAGACTCTCAAAAAAAAATAGAGCTTGAAATAAAAGGTACAACCTGAAAGAAAAGCTAGAGCCTCAAAAAAGACGCAGCCTGAAATGAGGTAGGAGCCTGTAACGAGGCAGCTTCTTGTTTCGGCCGTTCAAAGAACAGCGGCCGTCCACGTTCTCCCCCGCGCCGACGTACACCCGCATTAATATTCATGAGCAGCCGGTAGAATCCGCTTAATTATCGCAACAGTATACCGTTCTGGTAATCTCACGGGCGCGAACACCATATAACCCCCTGTTCACCGCGAAGAGGAAAGAAGCCATTCGCCGCGGTCGCGAACTCTTCGTCGATTCTTGTTAGCCGCGAGAATCTCGATCGCATCGAGATTCCCTCGAGACAATGAATCAAAGCGATCAAGGAAATTAAATCTTTGCACTTCGAAGCCATTTTAACTGTAGATATAAAATTATTTTTCGCATGAAATCATCTTTTGCAAGATTCAAAGCGATCGCGGAAATTAAAGAACCTTTTCGATTCTAGTAGATTTGGTATAAATATTAATTTCATTAGTTTTATGCGATGTCTATTAGAAAATTAAAATTTCTATTAGCTTGTATATTCTCGCGAGAATTATTATTAAAAATGCTGGGTGGGGTTCGATCAGTTATGATCGCGATTCAAGCATTTTTATGAAAAGACTAGAGAGCCTCTTCTACCTCAATAAATTAAGCACGATCTTCCACTTCTACGATTTCAATTGATCTTTATTTTAAAACATGAAGGCACGTCTCTATTCAAGAATTATTATTAAAAATTCTGGTTTGGTATTCATTAAAATATTATCGCGATTCAATCGTCTTTTCAAAAAGTTCATGAAAACCACCTTTTATCCTAATAAATTTAGCACAACGACCTACTTCTACGATTTTAAACGATCTAGAATATTAAGCGACGTCTTCACTCGAGATTTATTATTAAAAATGCCGATCTGGTGTTCAGTAAATTATGATCGCGATTCAAATATCTTCTCAAAGGGTTTATACACCTCCTTGTACTCTAATAAATTTAGCACAACCATCCACTTTCACGATTTCAAATGATATCTATTATAAAAGATTGAGCAACGTCTCCACTCCAGAATTATTATTAAAAATGCTGTTTTGCTATTCATTAAATTATCATCAAGATTCAAATATCTTCTTAGGGGTTTATAGAACCTTTAGTCTAATAAATTAAGCACAACCATCCATTTCCAGGATTTCAAATGTTATCTATTATAAAACATTGAACCACATCTCCACTCAGAAATTATTATTAAAAATACCAGTTTAGGCTTCGTCCAATTTCAATCGCGATTTTGTAATAACTCCAGCCAAGCCTCCTCCAGCTAAATAAATTTATCTCCCACTCGTATAATATCCAGCATCATCTCAGATAATAAAAATCGCAGCTGAACATCGCCGCTGCGACAGATTCCCCAAAGCCTCTTATGCCGCGTCCGCACGAGAGCCATTAACCGAGAGAAGAATGTCTCCCCGTCGTCCATAATATATTAAGGGAAATGATATTCTTCTCCGGCTCCCATTCGACGTCTGATTCCCATTAGTGAGTTTTCGCCGTGAAACGTATCAAGGTCGGGCCGCAGAAGGGCTTTGGATAGGCAGGATCTCTAACGTCGCGAGGAGAGTCCCTTTTCTTCGCTTTGTCGGCCGATGGATGCGTCTACCGAAAAGGATATGTGGCGGGTGGTGGCCCATTGAGAAACGTCGTACAATGGCGCCGCGAGAGGGGGGGGCCCCGTAAATACAAATTACATCGGCATTACCTTGCCATTCTGTGCCGGGACAGGCACCGTTCATACCACGAATTACCGGGGGATCTCGCGATCGGACGAGCGGCGTCCGACTTTCTCCGGTCAACGTCACCGCGGCCTTTTACTAGACTATAGTCTTTCGCACCGTGGCATACTAAGCGGCGATTTAATGAGTTTATTGCATCTTCGTTCTTCACCGTGTTCCTTTGCTCATTTACCATCGAAGAGAACTTTTAGTTTAGTAATACTTTTTTAGTAGATTTCTAGTGAATTTTATATTGTTTAAATTTTGTGGTATTTTTATGTTTATTCTTTTCGTTTGTGTATGGGAAAAATTTGTGAAGAGTTAAGGTTAGATGTTCGATTATGAAATTTATTTGAGAATGATAATTAAATGTGGATTTCTTTTGATAAGAAATTGATAGCTTGGAATTAGGTTTTCTCTAATTTGAATCTATGTATTGCTGTTTTTAAATATTGTATAAATTTTATATTTCTATATATACGCTTCAAATAAAAATATAAATTAAATCTTTGTTTGATTTAGAAATATTAGAACCATTATTTAGTCACTACTTTTTAACTCGACCCTTTGTCAAAAATAATTCTTATACCCAGAGACTTCATATTAAAAAGTATAACAGACTTTGTATTTAAAGATTATGACAGGCTTTATATTTAAAAAATTATAACAGCCTTTATTTTTAAAAAATGATTGAAAGCCTTGGCACAAGAATTAATCTCGCACGCATAAAATACCCTCTGCACATAAAATACATATACCACAAACCAGAAAAATTATTTCACATCTGCAGTTAAAATGCTTTGAAGAGCAAAGGGTTGAAATCACGAATAAAGCTCCTCGAAGCATTCTTTTCCCAAAGAAGGAGAAACGTTGGATGGAAATTGAATATCGAGTGTTTCTCGGCTCGATCCCTGGCAGTAACATTCGCACGGCGACCTTGAGGGCCGATGAAGACGTACCAGTTTCCCGGGGACAAAGAAATCGTCGCTCCGCATGGGGCTTTGTCACGATATCCCTCGGCTAGATGAAACTGTCACACGCTGAACTCCCTCTCCCTCTCTCTCTCTCTCTCTTTCTCTCCCGCCGGGCCGGCGAGAAAGGGATCGACAAACTGGTATACCACGTCCATTTCGGAATTGAACGGTGGGGGGTCGTGGGTCACGTTCGCAACTTCGCCGTGGCTCGGGATAAACGTGACAACAGCACTCGCGTCTGCCCTACGTCCGTATACGAAATTACTGGCTTATTTTGAAACGCGTCCCGTGCCCCGTTGCTCAAAGTGTCTGCTCGTGAAGCACCGCCGAACGAGATTCCGGCTGGTTACAGTTCCCGCGATTGTTATCTCTGTCCACTGTCAGATTTACATCGTGTCCACCTCATCCCCCCCCCCCCCCACCACCACCACTACCCTTTCGAGCCTTTTGTTCCATCTACGGACCGACGTATCGACGCTCCGCTAGCTCGACTGGAATTAATTCCACGGGATTTCATTAACCTCCGACCGACGTCGAGTTCCCTGGAAATTCGTGGATGTTTAGATTGTTTTCTGAAACAGGTTTATAAAGATTCGTTTTATTTATATTAATTTTCTCTTGTTGTAAAATTTACAGTTTCTCCTTTGCGTTTGATCGTTTTATTTTTATTCTGGAACGATGGTTTATTTTGGTATTAATTGAGAAATAGCAAATTTGATGTAAGTTCGGGGGAATATTCTTTGATGCAATAAAGTTAATTAAGAAGTGGTTGCGATTTTTAGTGGGTTTAAGAAATGTTGGATGGATATAGAAATTTATAGACCGGTCGTTATAGGAAATAAAAATATTTAAAACTTGATAGACTAGTCGTCGAGTCAAATAAAAATATTGTATATAGAAATTTATAGAGTTGTAGTGTTGAATAAAAATATATCACAGTCTATGTAGTAAGTGTAAAACTGAATAAAAATACATGAAAGTCTGTAGAGTAACTATTGCAAAAATAAAAGTACGTAAAAATATACAGACTAGCCATCGTGCCAAATAAAAATATATGAACATCTGTAAACTACCTATCTTGTCAAATAGAAATACCTAAAAATCTGCTGACTATCTATCTCGTCAAATAAAAATACATAAAAATCTGTAAACTATCTATCTCGTCAAATAAAAATACATAAAAATCTGTAAACTATCTACCTCGTCAAATAAAAATACCTAAAAATCAGCAAACAATCCACCACACCAAATAAACCCATACAAAAGTCATCCCCCTAATCGCCACACAAAATAAAAACACACAAAAAATCCGCAAACTATCCACGACGCCAAATAAAAATACATAAAAATCCGCAACCTAGCCATCACGTCAAATAAAAGCGCGCAAAAGTCTGCAAACCACCCCCTCGCGCAAAATAAAAACACAATAAACAAAAGAATACGCCATCGCGCCGAATAAAAATACAAAGAAGCCCGCGCGCGAAATGAAGGCGTGTAAAAATGGCGGCCGTCGCTTCGAATAAAAACCTGTGAAAATGCGGGGATTAATAATCGGGCAACGTAGAAGCGCATAAAAATCTGGCGACTTTATGCAAAATGCATAAAAGTTTGCAAGCTTCGCACCGGCCATCGCAGAGACGCGTAAAATTGCCCCTAACGGAAACTAAAATAACAATACCGCGAAATTAGCTCAGCACGCGAGCTCGCTTCTAAATAATTTATCGAAGGGTCGACGATTCTCGGAAAAATTCGGCAGATCCTCCACTCGATACTTTCACGATGTTGTCGAATGTTTGCGGACATCCGGCGCTGCGCGACGAGCTCGACAACCCTTGTTTACCGAGCTGTCGGCAAGTTAACCCTTTGCAGTCGAGCGGTGACTGCGAGGCGCCGTAAAATTCTTCTATCACGTTGCAAAATTATTTCTATGATTTAACCCTTTGCGGTCGAATGGCGCCTCTAAATATTACCATGCCACGTTTTAAAATAATCTTTATCAAATTCACTAATATTTAAAAAATTGTTCATAATTTTATGTCATAAATCTGTTACATAAGTCATAAAATTCAATTTTATAATGAATAAAATGCTCCGGATTATATAAAATTGGAACACTGTAAGTCTGAAGAAATATTTTGGATTTCCAGTGAAAATAGCTGCGACTACAAAGGGTTAACAAATTTCTATAGTAATAAACTTTGCATTTTGAAAATTTTTTAAGGTTATGTTATATTGATACGAATGACAAGAATCAATTACATAAGCATAAAATTCCTTTTATTATATAAAATAAAAATAAATACTATAAGCCAGAGAAATGACTTCAGATTTCCAGTTGAAATGGCTTCGAGGCGCAAAGGGTTAATGTCATTACGCCTCGAAGCTACGTTCACAGGTACACCAATGCATCAACAGAGACACCGACACGATGACTCGGATCCCCTAAAAACTGCACCGGCCACCCTAACACAGAGGGTTGCGCGTGCCCTGCTCGTCCACCGCGTTCCCCTAAATGGAACCCGATATTCGATCGTCATAATTTATCATTACACACGGCGAAGGACGCGCTCGATAAATTCTCCCGGACTTTTCGACGAGGTTCCGCGTTGATTTATGCGTCCTGGCGATCTCGCGCGCGCCCGATGAGTCAACGTTTCGTCCGCGATTCGCGACGGTGTGTCACAGCGAGCCTGTGTCCGGAAGCCGGTAATTATGGGCGACGGGAAAAGGAAGGAACTTTTATTTAGATAAACGATTGGAAATAACGGGCTTCTCTGTTCGCCGCCAGAGAATTTTAATTGGAGTTTAATTGGCCGAGTGTGCGCGCGCGCGCCTGAAGCCGCCGCGTTTTAGGCGAATTATTTAGGGTAGTTCGCGGAGATCTCGCATTATTTTCGCGGTTCGTTTCGTTGTATTCGTTTGAGAACTCGTTTATTTCTTGGTCTAAATAACAAGCTTTCTTTATTAATTATCTGTGACTATACTTTTCATTTTCTTTATGCTCTGTTTTTATATATAATATCTTTGGACAGTTTATGGTTTAACAGGTTCGTATTCACTGTCACTGTGATATTTTACTTGTGCATAAAAAGATATTAAAATGTGATATTAAAATATTCAAAGGCCTGATAAAATCTCGCGAATGTGTTAATGAAGGTGTTTATTATTTAATAAAATTACTGTTTGATAGAGTATACTCCTGACGAAGGTATGGCAACGTTTATGCCAAGTATACTCATCACCTAACTAGTTAACATTGCAACAATCATCAAAAGTGCACGAAATCACCGGCGCAGTCGCGTTTAAAAAATAATTCTGCGCGAAATCTCGCAGATTGAAGAAAGTCTGTGCTTTTTATCGACGACAGACAGACAACATCTCGACGAGTCTCCGGATCGAACTCTTCACCCTTTCGACGAAGTCACCCTTTTAATATTAATTCTAAAAAATATTTGTCGGTGTTTAATCGCCGTGGTGAGCCGTGCGGGTTCGTTTCTCGACCAGAGATCTAGAGTGTGACGTGAAATTTCAGATGGTCCCTTTATCCTACGTGGCAATAGAAGCACCACTGTGAAGGACCACTCAGAAAAATGAGCGCAGCCGTAGAAAACGGCGTGGAGGCCGCGAAGCCGCGCGGCGTTTTCTCGAAGGCGTTCGCTAAACGGGCGCAGCCCTTCGAGGAAGGTGAGTCTGGTGAGACGCACAGAAACGGTACCAGGGATTATTATTTCATTGGCGCACATGGGGCTTTTCTGGTGATTGGTTCCCCGTATCGTAGCACAACCCCCTCAAACCCCCTCCCCCTCCGTTCGAGCACGACTAATTAATATGGTGGAGGTTCGTCGTTGCTCGATTCTCACGGCGTACCTGTTCTAGTCCTGACACCTGTATCCGTACTCACAATCGTTTTATCTCGCGGGTATAGCGAACAGCGAGACCCTAATCAAGCGTGTCGATTGTACGAATTTCAAGATTTTGCACGTTTTATGGAGATTAATATCATTTTTCAGAGCAATTGTAGCAGGTTTCTGGAATTTTTGTTTGTCTAATAACGTAAATCGAGTGGCAAATTATTGCGATCGAGTTTGTTGTGTAATAAGATTAGAATAAGATGCTGCGTGTTAATGGTAGAAAAATTCTTTGGTGCGGATCTTGTCTTTATTAATAATATAATTTCGTAAAGTCTGCGGAGTCGGTTCAATTTATTAGAGAACTTCGAAGGAGGAAAAGGGGCTCTAATTTTTAATTTTTCTTTAGGATAAAAAATAATCTCTGGAAAATAAACTATGGGGGTTTAAAAGCGGAAGCTTCGAGCTTTAAAATGAGCTATAGTAGATGTTCGTACGATTTTTTCCCTCGAAGTTATAGCAATTCCAAGATCAGCAATTTTCCGTTCACCATCAATCTACTATTCTTCATCTATTAAATCGATTAAAAATTATTATTTGGTTTTTATAATTTGCAATCGGTGCAGACAATTTTTTTATATCGCGTAATAGTCCTCGGTATAATTATTACAATTTTAAAGTATGGCTATATGTTAGGAGATATGGCATTCCTACGATTCCAATGGAAATCGCGCGCGTCCGATTATATGCCGTAGCCAAAGGGTTAGAGAGCATCTCGTTCGGAAAGGTGTCAACGTAGATTCCGCGCGGCGATCGTATTTACATCCACGCGCACTTTTCGAGGCCGCGGGGCCCTCGGCGATATTGAACAGGCATTCAGTTTTCGCGGACGCTCGTAAAGAATAGCTATTCCGCTGCGTACGCGCATAATACGGGGCCCATCCCATATATCAGGCTAACCCCTTCGCGGTTCCCCCCCGGCCGGTATCATAGCGACCTCGTGCTGGAAGCGCACTTAACGTGCTCGCGTGTTTGCACGTAGACCTATATACCACCTGGCTAGGGTCGGCCCCGGCTCCGGCGCGCTTTAATGCGCATACCTGGCCGTAACCCGATGCGCCTCGGTACCGCCCAGCGATGGGACTCCAAGACGCGCGAGCGCGATCCTCTCGCGAATCGTTCGCCTAAGAGTACGAAACGCGTCGGGGGCCACTCGAGGATGCTCGAGCACTCGGATCGATACGGATTGGAAAATCTCGAAAGCTATCGCCGCGAGGAAATCGGGCCAATCTCGGAAAGTCTTGGGCAATTTGGAAGAGTCCGGAGCTGGGGTAGTTTCGGGACACTTAGGCTCGAAGGTGTCGAAATTGTTAGGGGATTTCCAAGTTGGTATTGGAGGACATGAAATTCCGTGGGATATCGGGAGTATTGTAAATCTTGAAGTGGCGGAGCCTTGGAAGTGTTTGGAAATGGTGGGGGTGGGGAGATATTGAGTCTTGGAAAATGATGAGTCTTAGAAAATTTTTAACCAGGTTAATTTTGAGTCTTGGAAAGTCTTGAGTCCTGGAAAAGCTTCAGTCTTGGAAAAACGGTAGGGTTATAATATCTTGAGTCATGGAAAATTTGATTTTTGGAAAAACTTGAGTCATTGAAAAACTTTGAATTTTGAAAAATATTGAGTCTTGGAAAATCTAAAGTCTTTAAAAATCTAGTGTTATTAATTCTTGAAATTTTCAAAATCTCGAGTCTTGGAAAATCTTGAGTTTTAGAAAATTTAGAGTCTTGGAAAATCTAGAGTCTTGGAAAACCTGGAGTTTTGGAAAATCTTGAGCCTTTTAAAATTTTGAATCATTGAAAATCTAAAGTCTTGGAAAATCTAGTCATATTAATTCTTGAAATTTCCAAAATTTCGAGTCTTGGAAAATCTTGAGTCTTAGAAAATCTTGAGTCTTAGAAAATCTAGAGTCTTGGAAAACCAGGAGTCTTGGAAAATCTTGAGCCTTTTAAAATTTTGAATCATTGGAAATCTAAAGTCTTGGAAAATCTAAACTCTTTAAAAATCTAGAGTCTTGGAAAATCTAAAGTCTTCAAAAATCTCATTAATTCTCGAGCCTCCCAGAAATCTCGAGAATTCCAAAATTCCTTCCATCCGCGGAAACAAATCGATCGTCTAAATCGAATAATGCCTCTCCGACACCGCTACGGCTCCTGGAATTCAATAGGAGATAATTTCGGATCACCGGAGGATCCCCAATTTAACTCAGAATATCCTCCGACAGCCACCGAATCTCCAAGTTATTGATTCAATTCCGGGAACGTTCCAGGCACACGTGTAACTTGCCAATTCCTATACAAATACTCTGCGCCCGGGCCTCAAACATAGCTGTTGCACCGGCGGCGGCGCCCGCGCATTAATTCCATTATTAGGTCCGATCGCCGATAGCGATACGCCTACCGGATAATATCGTGGAACTTCTAACGTCGTCGTCTATTCCCAGGCGAACTTTCCTTAATTCTATTACCGTATTCCGACGAAACACGCGCCGCCGCACCGCGTGGGAATCATTAATAACAAAGAAAAGTGTATTCTAATTAAGAACGATGCGAACCTACCCGGTCCGCCGAGTGCTGTTCCAGTCGATTCCAAATCCAAGCCGCCTATAAATCCCACGAAAATCGAAGCGAACGATTCACTAAATAATATATAATATATAATTTTTAGACATCGAAGAAGAGAGTGGATTCTATAGTGTAAAATAAAATTATTTTTGCCCAAAAATTTAAACTCTTGTGCGGGTAACAATATTTTATTAAATTACTAAAATTAGTAACTATTGCTAGTACAATATTACTAAATTACTACTACTACACTGTGCTGTTATTTAAAATTTAAAACAAGCGCTTAAAATATATAATTTCTTGAATATCAAAGAAGAGAGTTCTATGCTATGAAATAAATTTTTCTTTCTGTCTATAAAATTGAAAACTCACACCCCCATATTAACAACAATTGACACGCCACTACGACTATAAAAAAATCCAGCATAACCTATAAATCCTCCTTCGCGACAAAATATTCCCAGAGAAGGTAGCACCTTCAAAGAATTCTCCCGCGATCCTCGAGATTTCCTCGCCGCTCGGCTAATTTTTTCATAAACTTCGGAGCAACAAGCCGCGGTATCGTTTCGGGCCGGTGTCACGTTTGATAAGTGTTTTAATACTTAAGCACGCGCGCTCGCCCCGGCGATACGCCCGTGAATTTTTCAGCGACAATTTAGCTCTCTCTCTCTCTCACTCACTCGCGGCTGCGCAGACCGCCGTTTCCCGGTTAAATTCATTTCGTTTCGCCGGAGCCGCGGAACAAATAATTCACGAGGTAATTGCGTTAAGCTTATCCGCGTTCGCGCTCGGAAGCGAACGGCCGGCGTTCCTTTCGACGACGAACCGTCGCCGCGACGTTAACGAAGCGACGAGAGAGGATAAGAAGGAATCCGTCGTCGGACGAGCCGTCGACGTTGCCGGACTACCGATTATGGTATCGGCGCAATTATAGCCGCCGGTTCACGTCGTTGCATAAATGAACCGATTACACGCGCCCCGCTCAATTATTTATTCGTAATACAGTTTGCAGCGACGACCTGTTTCCGACTGCGTCGCTGAACAAATTACCTGAAAATTACGAAGTTTAATCCGGAATGATTACCTCTGCGCGCTGTTTGAAACTGGGTCAGTGAAAATGTTTCGTACGATGCATGTGGACATTATAAGGGTCTCGAGGTTTTTATATTTGTTAAAAAAGGTTGCAGGAAGTCTGAGGGATTTCTCGTTGTTATGATTATTATATCCGTCGCAGAGTATGTTAATTTAATTGCTGCACGAGTCGCAGGATTTAATTTCCAGGGTGGACCCAGTCAGGATTTAGAAGGCTATAGTTTGAGTTATTATTAGTTTCAAGTATATTATTATTATGTATTATATTATATTATATATTGTATATAATTACTATTATTATTATTATTATTATTAACATCGTCATTACATTACATTTGCAATTAAAATAGCGTCGCAAAGAATTAAAAAGACGTTCCATTTTCAACGAAATTAAAATCAGAACAATCTTCTTAATTATCCCCTGAATTGATATTGGCAACCATTAATTCGCAGTACAGTCCATGGTCCACCGACTACAGTTTGCTCTCCCGTCGATCGAAAGACCCCAGTCAGTAGAAAGACCAAACGCAGTACAAATAGTCGCGGCCGTGTTGTTCGCTGAAACGACGGAAAGTTTTCTTGAATAAATTCGGCGGCGGATGATTGGAAAATTGCAAGATGTTTAAACAGCCGGACGAAGGGGGCCGGGGATCCCGATACCGTCGGAACTCTTCGGTTTCACGGGGGGAGGGTTCGGGAAGAACCGGCAGCGGGACATAAATTTCAAATGGCGCTCCTAGGAAGCAGCGCGGAGTTTCTATTGTCCCATCGTCCACGCAGAGACGTATTGTGTGTGCTTCACCGGTCGCTCGAGCTTTCATAAATGTCGGCACGGAGCACACTCGAAAAACTCCTACCATCGCGGAGAGCCCCGCGTCGAAGTTCAATACTTGTTTCATCGTACTTTCATTTATTACCGCAGATATTAGCCCGAGAGCCGTGTTTACGGCCGACGTAGCCGCTGCCTCGTCGAACGTGATCCGTGCGCGCAGAGAATTCAATTCGCGCGATCGATTTCCCGGGGAAAATATAAAAAAATACCAGCGCGTTGCAATTTTTCGAAATCTCCGTGCGATTTTTATTAGGTTCATCGTAAATTTTATTTGTAGCTCGGGATTCGATATTGCTGAACTTTTTATAATTTATATAACATTTTTCTCTTGCGATGTTGAATTTTGATGTCGAATGTTTGAAGTGGATTCTCGAGCGAAGAGGAAGATAAGAAAATTGCTATTTTATATAAATATTATTATGATAGTATGAGATAATGATTGAATTTGTCAGCAGAGAATTTACGACTTCGAAAATTGTTTAGAAACGATTAAAAATTATTTTACTGTGTAAGATATTGCTTGATAAAATTTTCTATTAGAAATAGCACAGTTTGTACTCTGGTAAAATCCACACACTATAGAAACAATAAAATCCAAGCTGTACATAAATCTAAATATTGCAAAATCATTTCCAAAAATTCATTTAGAAACCATTAAAAATATACTCGAGCCACAATATTTAATTTTACGTTTTTTAATGCAAAGAGTTGCAACCATAATTCCAGCACAAGAAACCAATTAAAAATGCATAGCCATTTCCAAACCACAAAATACAATAAATCTTGCAAATTATAAAATACAATAAATCTTGCATATTATAAAATACAATAAATCTTGCAAATTATAAAATACAATAAATCTTGCAAATTATAAAATACAATAAACTTTGCAAATTATAAAATACAATAAATCTTGCAAATTATAAAATACAATAAACCTTGCAAATTAAAAAATACAATAAATCTTGCAAATTATAAAATCCAATAAACCTTGCAAATTATAAAATATAATAAACCTAGCAAAACAGAAAATACAATAAACCTCTTAAACCAGAAAATACAATAAACCTCTTAAACCACAAAATACAATAAATCTTTTAAACCAGAAACTACACTAAACCTTTTAAATAAACGTTGGAACGATCGTCTGAATCGAAATGAAAAGTCCAGCGATGGAGGAGAGCCGCAAGAACAACTGCGAGGCGGTATGGTAACCATAAAACCGGAGTACCGATAAAGTACGGGAACCGATCGCAGGTGGCCGTAAAATCGCGGGACCGCGTAGAAGCCGGTATAAAAATCAGGAGAGAGAGAGAGAGCAGTAAAGAAATGGTCGATGCCGAGATCACGGGACACTAAAGAAGCAATCGTTGGCGGAGCCGCAGATAGAGAGCGCGGTAGAGTATAGACGATAGAAAGATCGGAGGTCGTGGCCGATGCCGGATCGAGAGACAGGTGGAGGAGAGGTGGATTCGATCGTCGGAAGTTTCGCCGGGCCGATCTACATCAAAGAGCACTCGGAAGTCCGGACGTGATATATCGTGACGCGTCCAGGAGGACGGCCGCGGGATATGGCGTCCCCGGTCCTCTGCGCGCCCCGGGACGAGCTTCTCCAACGAACTTGTCGATAACAGTTTGGCCACCCCTCGGGCCTTCGCCGCGTTCGCGCCACGAGCACCGTGCTGCGAGAATTCAATTATCCCCGTCGTTGGGAACGACTCGGTGAAGGTAATGCGAGACGAACGAGTCGGGGAACGGAGCGACGGCCATCTTCCCGGCTGAAACAGCGACGTTTCCCTCACTTTCGCTCTCTCTTCCTGTAGCGCTATACTCTTCGCCATTGGCGATTTTTACGCGAAACAATGATTCCCTAACTCCGTGAAAAATTGTAAGAAATTAAAATTTGAGATGCATTTTATCATTTAGTAATTTTAGTAAGTTGAAAATTCTGCGACATTCGTCGATGATTCTTTACTGTTCTGTAGTTTCTTCTGATCATTTTTGTTTTATACTAGTGGTTATTTTTAATATTGAGAGAATTATTCGTTCATTTTATTCTTTGCTCATTTGTTTCCGTTACTTTAATTCTGATTGGTGGAAAAATAATATAGAAAGTAATAAATATAGTGCGGTTTATGACAAAATTGGATAAAATTTGATTTAGGAGAAAATTAAAAATTACAGAATTAAAAATTAAAAGTCACTAAAATTACAGAATCTTCGCTATCACCCTAAAACTCCTCCCTTTTACAGTACCACCCTTTCGTTAATAAACCAAAGTACTCATCACACAAATTTAAACTCTCTTATACTTAAAAAAAAGAACTATTAAAAATGTAAACATTATACCATCGAACGCGACAAATTACCCACAGAATTACCAAAAAACTAACCTAAAATCCAAATACCATACTTTACAAAACTCACCATATTCTCTAAAATCTGAAGCATCTCGCGCAAGTTTTATTACTGTAATTAACAATAGTTATTTAAACGGAAGTTTTAATATCCGTGGAACCGGAGGCTGTTTCGCCTAAGCAGGTAGTTCGGGTTCGACGTGCTCAGCGGCACGCATCCCTCGACGCGTCCCGGGATCCCGCGATCCCGGCCAGGTGTACCACGGTTAATGAGAGAATATGTAGGTCTCCGCGAAATTATGTATTAGCCTCGCGTGGCGTTGAGTACAAGATTAGGGTAATTAATAGGTCGCCGCGTATCGAAATGCTCTGTATGCATTGTGCCGGGGAAATTGCCGGTGGTGGTAATTCCGGTGTAACTGGGGGCCCGGTGTCTCCTGGCGGCGTTGTCCGGGCTGTTTATCATGGGACCGTGATTTCCTGCGGAAAGTATACTTCCCAGGGAAGTATACTTTATTTAGGTTATGTTGCCGGGGCGTAAATTCTGACGAAGAGCTTGCTCAGATTTTATTTGTATTTATTGGCTTATACTGTATCAGCCTTATACAGCAGGTTATGTTGTAAATAACACAATTTTGTATATTATATAGTATAGTAATTTATTATTAATTATTCTCTCTATATAGATTATACATAATTTTAAGAAATTGACTGTGCTATGCTTCGCATATTGCATACAATAATTATTTATTATTAATTATTCTCTCTCTATATATTTTACATAATTTTAAGAAATTGACCGCACTATGCTTTCTATATTATACAGAATAATTATTTATTATTAATTATTGTATATACGTATTTTAAGCAATTTTAAGGAATTGATTGCGCTGCGCTTCGAGTCAAAGGGTTGACGTTACCAAGAGACAATGTTAACTGTAATTATGTAAATTTGATGCGTACGACGCACCGAGCAAGACTGACTCGGCAGCTTCGTTGTTTGTATTTGCGAATACGCGTGCATTTGCGTCGCCGGTGGCTGTGGAATTAACAAACAATGTTGCCTATCCTATAATTATCAAAGAGCTGTCTTGAGCCACGGGGGTGTAGACGTTGCTACCCCGACTAGACTTCAGGCTCTTTGTTATATTATTGGCTTGTTAGGTTACTCGATCCTTCTCCTTATTTTCTGAACAATGTTTCACCGTGTTAACAATGGCAAATGGTTTGTTTTTGGGTGGCTAACTGTGTGTGCGAAATTAATGCTGGTTAAAAGTAGCATTCTGTATTGAATACTGGTGATTTTTATTAAGTGAAGCGTTATTTTGTGATGGAAATATTTTACTAACATTAATAAACATCAGAGTTGGGTGAAAAGTGGTTTGGTTAATATTGTTGGAAATTATAAATCGTTAGTTATTGTAATTGATTACGGGTTAGTTATTCATTGGTTATTTTATTATGTTTTTATTATATCTTGTAATTTTATAAATTCGATTTATTGAAGAAATTACTTTTCACCGAACTCTGATGTACGCCTTTTGCACTTTGTATAAATATTAATTAAGAACAATTCGTTGAATGAAATTCTGATGTTTCGATGATCTGTTTCAGCTCTCAACACACTAAACCGCTTGAACAAAGAAGGCGAGGCTCTCGCCCTTCAGGATGATCTTACAACGCACCCCACCTTGGCCTTGATGCGACGCATCCTCGCAGATGCACAGGTGAGTCTGTCGTATCACATAACATTTTGTAACAATTTAAAAAATTGTAAAAAATAGTTTTCTTCAAATTATAATTATTCTACGATTACAGATTAAAAACGTAGTTATTCTAAAGATAATGACAATTAGTTGAACTCGGCAATACTAACAAAACGTCAACGAATTAAATAAAATCAATAATAAATAAATAGATCGTTCTGTACTATAAAAATTCATCCCTGAAAGGGTTAAAAATCGTCATAGAATCTCAAAGACCCAAAAGATCGTCCTGCCTCGCCGTTCTCGCAGCATTGTCTTCTTTCAATGTTCAACCACGTTTGATCGTCGCTGTCGCAGACGACGAATCAACGCGCCCACCAGGTACATCGAACAATTTTTCCACGGGAAATGAAATGAAGCGCCGTCTCGTTTGGCTCTCGGCCGCGGTCCCTTTTCCCCATGGCGGACGCGGCCGCTTTCTCCGCGAGCCGGCTTTGCCGAGAGGCTCGTTGTTGCTCGCCGGCATTCAACCGAGGATGCCGCGTCCCCTATCCAACGGGGAGAAAATGATAAAAATTGAAGGAAGGCGGAGGAACACGGGCAAGAGGAGCCGGGAGGTGGAGCGGCCGCGTAATTAACGAATCCCGTCCCCGTGTAAACACATTATCCGGTAAATCGAGTCCTGGCCGCGGCCGTTGCGGTGATTCCGAAATTAACGCAATTAAATAGACGGCCGGCGATTAGGGGAGGGCACGATGATGGTCATGGATCGCGGTCGACTGGATGATTCGGCGCGGAGGTATCGATTTCG